>NC_137621.1:22565848-22753348 GCF_963280865.1 Gymnoscopelus braueri | reverse complement strand
TTGTACTTTAAGTAGATTTTGAATTCCGGACTTTTACTTGTAACAGAGTATTTCTACATTGCAGTATTGATACTTTTACTTAAGTACAATATTTGATTACTTTTACCACCACTGCATGCAGCACCCCTTAATCTCTTTACATCTTGAAAAACAAAACAGATCATCTGTAAAAATATCAAACAAATTAATGCAGAGAACAACCACACGTGTACTGTACCATGCAACTACTATGTCCCATGTCCCGCCCTGCACGGTGCATGACTATTCTCATTGCTGTAGGACAATGGATTTCAGAGGAATGTTGTTTGTTATTTCTTCCTGTCAGACGATACACCAGGAAATGTGTGTGTGTTACTGGTTTGGTTGGTAGGTTGTTGTGAGAGCATAAAAGCCGAGGTTAGAGTCTTCTTCTTCACACCACTTCACTTGACAACATGAAACTCCTACTGCTCACCATACTGCTGGGTCTGCTCCTGTGTAGCACGCCAGGTGAGTACACTTGTGATAGATACACAGTATCACAGTGTTATTATGGTCCAAAATATATTGATGCAGAAATTAAGGTTTGACTTACTGATGCAGGTTTGTTTTTCTATATATATACAGTATATATATATATATACAGTATATATATATATATATATATATATATATATATATATATATATATATATATATATATATATATATATATATATATATATATGTGTGTCTCTTACTCCTATGTGCAATGCCCAAAGACAAATAGTGTAGCAAAAATAAAGCATAGCATATAGAATGGTACAATTCCATTCCAAATTTCGTGCCAAATTGACTAACTACGCATCACGCTGCAGCACGTTGTAGGCTTGTAGATCTGTTACTTTTGTCACGTATATTTTTGTCACCTATACATTAGGCTGCAATCACGCAGCCCGTTTGGCAACAAACGACTTATGTTACATGTTCCGTGTAATGTTATACATGTTTTGGAAAATGTTTTTCATTAACTAAATCAATAGCCAAAAACAATGCATAGCCTATTAGCCACATATTTTTCCAGGACCCTTGATCAATTCCAAACATTTTCCAGGACTGGAAAAAGTTTTTTTCTAATTTCAAAATATTTCCAGGAATTCCATGACTATATATTAAAGTTCACCCTGAAGTTATAATTAGAGGCGATGACCGAGATAATGCCTTGGAACCTGTTTTCACATAATGTCTGGCCTTTCTTCCAGTAAACATGCTGAAATGCTACACCTGTGACAATGAGACCGATGACATCTGCAAGACAAAGACCAGGTGCCCGGATTCCAGCAACTTCTGCAGGACAGACTGGAGCGGTAATTACATGGCTTTCTCTCTATTAGTATTACTATTGTCACAGTGGTGTAAAGTAACTTAGTACATTTACTCAAGTACTGTGCTTAAGTACAATGATGAGGTAATTGTTTACTTTACTTGAGTATTTCCGATTTTCAATACTTTTACTTCTACTCCACCACATCTCAAAGGCAAATATTGTATTTTTACTCCACTACAATTATTTGAAAACTAGTTACTAGTTATTTTGTAGATTTTGATTACTATTACAAAACCACTTCAGCCCTATATACATTTCGACCATTTGAAAATAGCCGATCTGCAAGCTCACAATGCCTCACGATGCGTTCTGCATAATGAGTACTTTATACTTTTGGTACTTTAAGTACATTTTGATACCAATACTTTTGTACTTTCACTCATGTTTAATTCCGTTAGTATTTCTACATTGCAGTATTGATACTTTTACTTAAGTAAAGCATTCGAGTACTTTTCCCACCACTGCTGTTGTCATTCTAGAATTAAATGATGTGCGTACAAGATAATTATAATCATAATGCAGTATTAATATAATATAGTTTGTGTATTTTTCAACATTGTTTTTTTGTTTAGTTTTTTATATTCATTTTAAATGTGTTTATATATATATATATATATATATATATATATATATATATATATTTTTTTACAGATGACCTTCTTTCTCGTACCTGTGAGGAGTTATGTGTCCCGTCCATTGATGTGGAATGCTGCGAAGATGACCTGTGTGGAGATCCAGACAACGAGGACTATGTGTGACAGACAATAACGCTCAACTCAGCCTTTTACTTTCTGTTGAATCAGCACAATTATGTAATATCTATGCTATGGTGTTTATCCTCCTAGCATATACGATTTCAAATAATTCATTTCATTGGTAATTTCAATTAAACACCTCTATGATTCCAATAAAAACAGAGTTTTAAATATGTTCCAGTGTTTTTGCATGTATTTAAATTTAATTTAATTCCGTTTCATGCTCTTTTCTAAATGACACAAGAAAGTGATTTTCACAGGCATGTAGGGCTGTCACGATTACAGATTTAAGTTGACGATTAATTGTCACTCAAATAATTGCGATTAACGGTTTAATTGTGTGTTTGGGGTTGAACATTTGGGAATACAAACGTAATTTCTGTTTGCCTTTTAGGCTTCGTAATCAAAAATCGCACAGGGTAGATATGACAAATAAATAATTAAATAGAAAATGTGCTCCTCGGAGCACAAGTCTCCGCCAGCAGACCTGTGCTATTTTAATAGCACGGGTCGTCTTGGTAGAACGGGTCGTCTTGGTAGAATGCGCGTGGTTTTTGGTGTTCTGCAGGGGCGTCTGAATATGTAGTGTCTGCATCTAAAAAATGTTCTTCTTGAAGCAATGTGTCATATGGGAGTCGTCGTAATTGACTGGTTTGTTCAAATGCTTGTCTGTCTTCATTGTCTTGAACAGTTTCAGCAGTTGATTGGTGCCTATGTCAGTTTTCTCTAGTGCTACATAATGTATTTGATCAAGGTGGCCAATTGTTACAGTATTAAGACTTCGGCCTTGTTGTGGGATCAATTCAACTCTATAGTCCTCTTCTGTGTTACTGTTGTAGATGAGTATGCTTTCTTAGCTTTGGCCTTCTGCGCCTTTGCTTGACCAATGTTAGGTGTTCTCAGAGGGACACACATAGCCTGGTTCCAGCCGAATCTGCCTTTGCAAAATCGCATCGCACTTTAGCCCTCGGCAGATTAGGTCTGGCCCCCCTCCATAGAGATTCCACTTCTCTCCCTCCGCAGTGGTGTGGAGCCAACCAGGGCCCAGTATCCAAATGTGGGCGGGCTTATCACCTTATTTGGAGCAATGACGTACAAGGAAGCACTGCTCTGATTAGTTCGCGAACAAGGAAGCACTGCTCTGATTGGTTTAGGTCTAACCAATAGAGTCCGTTTGGATCTTTTTGTAACCGCCCCTTGGAAAAAAATCTATCGTTGATAGGGACCAGACTAATATCCACGCAGTGTGTCGTGTGATATTGTCTGGCCACGCGAGGCTAGGACACACACACTGGAAGGTACTGGAAGTACTGAAGGTACTGTTCCAATCAAGACTGATTGATCCTGTCTTACCTCACTTCAAAAGCCTTTTGAAGTGACACACCTATTTATAGGATTTTATTTCGTCATGCGTCCCTCTAGCCAATCAAAGGCATTGGTGTCAACATATTGACACGTGTCACGTGGAGCTTGACCAATGTTAGCTTGGCTAGGGGCCATGCTAACACACGGCGGGACGAAGCGAAAACATACTCTCCACCTCCGGCGGAGACAATAAGATTCCAAGGATAGAGCCTTGGGGGACCCCGGTCATCTAGGTACTGCACAGGGTTTAAAGTGGTTAAGATCTATTGTGTTGGAGAGCACTCAGAAAACTTAAAACAGTTGCAAGGACTATTACACTTGCTGCCCTCTGTTGGTGTCCTAACATGCTGTGAAACACTGTTGGACACCATGCATCCATTGGGAGCATTTACATTTTGTATAATCTCACCTAATGCTGAAAGTTTGGTTGAACATCATTCGCAACATGGCAAAATGAACTTGCAAGGTTGATTTGAGCATACTTGCAGATTGCAGTGGCTTCTCTCCACTGGCTGCAAGTACTGTATGGTTCAGATTTTGTTTTATGCTTATGCTGTTTTTGTAGTGAGACAAAGGACGAGGGACACGCTGTAAGTCTGCTATAAATGTTCACCTATACTGTATAATAATGACATTCCCAAAATAGGGACCCCCGGGTTGAGAAGGTTGAATCTAGAAAAATTTGGGGCAGAGGTTCGGCTTTGGCATCCAGGGAGTGTATGTGCACAGTTTGGCATCCAAAAATTTGTTTTTAGAAAGTTGGCCTCATGGTGGCGCTATGACAGGCTGATCTGAAAAATTTGGGGCAGAGGTTCGGCTTTGGCATCCAGGGAGTGTGTGTGCACAGTTTCGTAGCGACCAGGCCAATGGTGCCGGAGATTAGCCGTTCACAGACGGACGGACGGACGGACGGACGGACGGACGGACGGACGGACGGACGGACGGACGGACGGACGGACGGACGGACGGGGTGTAAAACATACTCTCTCGCCATGCCGGAGACAATAACATGGGCTTTGGCACATGCAGTACGCACAACATGCTGGCCATATAGATAGTACTTTCACTGCTGCAGATCAAGTAGAGTGGATCATACTGGTAATCAGTCCTGAGTGGATTTTCACGGAGAGCAGAGTTACGACAAGACTTCTCTCTAATATTAGACTGTGGTCTGGGAGCTCCTCTGAAGTGTACACCTCTGAAGTATAGCTACCTCTGAAGTGTGTGCAGAGTGGTTACACTATAGTTACAAATGGATAAATTAACACTGAACACTTTGTGTATTTCTGCTCCTAGGGACATTTCAAATTGGGACTAAGCTGGCAATAAGTGTTAAAGACTTTTATGAAACAATCATAAATCTATAGTTTACTAGTTGTAATTTGTTTCAGATCTGTCCAAATTAGTTATGCATCAGTATACCACACAAGACAATTCTGGCCTGACCAGTCACCCCTATTTCAGTACCTTTTCTGTTTCTTGAGTTCTCTCTCTCTCTCTCTCTCTCTCTCTCTCTCTCTCTCTCTCTCTCTCTCTCTCTCTCTCTCTCTCTCTCTCTCTCTCTCTCTCTCTCTCTCTCTCTCTCTCTCTCTCTCTCTCTCTCTTCCAGTTGTCATTAATTCAAATGCTGTGTAGTCTGACTTGGGATATAATAACTGTAGATTCAAAATGTGTTGTGCCACCCAGTGCCACACAGAGACATGTAGGAACACTGTGTCACCAGTTAAATAATCCAGTCCAACAGCTGGCCAGCACCACTTTCACTCTCTTGCATAATTAAAACCAACTCCTGTAATTTGACCACTGCACTGACCAGTGGAAGAACGTCATTGCTTTTGTGAATATCACCCGGAGGCTACCTGGAATTGTACTTACTGTATATGAAGGAGTCAAGGACATAAAAAAGATATGCTAAATCTGTAATTCATTAGTCAGTTTCAAGATGAGGTAACTTAAGTAACTATGAGAAATCCAATATATTATTGCTGTTGGTGCTTGCGCACTAAGGTTAACCTACTACACTTAATCCTTGTGGTGAAACAAGAATCTTTGACTTAATCGTTACCGAGAACTCACCCGTGACCCTGACCCTAATCCTGAGGAAAAAAACATGACCTAAACCTGAAGAAAAAAGACAGCCTTTCTCCTAGATGCTGAGCTGCTCCTTAAAAGTGGTGTGGTGCAGTGATAAAGTGGTGTGGTGCAGTGATAAAGTAGGCCTACCTGCCCACCACTGCAGAGTCTAGGGGTTTGAATCCATCGTGGTGCATCCAGAGCTACTATGATACTCCTACAGGCTGGGGCGGCACCTGTCAGCAGGGAGTGTTGGGCGCGAGGCTCCTCCCGCCCTCCTCCTGCTCCTCACTGGCAGGTGAGCTAAAAGGGTACAACAGCAGACAGTGACAACAACACACAGTAGTGTGTGGGGAGGGAGGGAGGGGGGTTCTGTATTCACCTGTTTCCTAGGCTGTGTGTTTTCCACTTCCTGTCGATTTCATTGGATATCATTGGTCATCTGACCAGTTTCATTGGATTTCATTGGATCAAATCGACAGGAAGTGGAAAACACACAGCCTAGGAAACAGGTGAATAGCTTGGGGAAGCAGAGGTAGGCCTACTGTACAAGGGAGTGGTGTAGGCTTCGGCTGGGCTCAGTTTGGCGTTAGCGGTATGTGGGTGATAGCTGATTTAATGATAGCTGTCACACCTGGCCTTAGTCAAACTAATCAGCCAGTGTAGCAGATTGGCGCAGCCTGTAGCCCAATTGCCTAGTTATGTAGTGTTAAACAAATTTGTTTGCAAAATTTGTTTGCGTCCGTGAATATGTCAAAATAGTGAGTTTGAGACCCGTACCACTGGGGAGACGATTTTGGAATATCAAATTCTAATCAATGGAGCATCTGTTGAAAATATCTTGCCAATATTTGGAGCTACATCATGGTATAACTACCCAAACCTCTACCAAAGGGTAATTGTACTTTAAACCTACTTATTTGTATTCTTATTTGTCTTTTATGTCTATCAATCTTGCTGTATCTGTCTATACTTTTGCCTGTACCTGTCCTGTGCTGTATTTCATGCTTACTGCAGGCTGTGATGTTGCCTGAATTTCCCCACGGGGATCAATAAAGGTCCATCTATCAATGAATGAGTTGGCATCCCGATTCATCTTACTTACTGTGGATGAGGGAATTTGGCCCATTTCACCCATACAGTTAGTGTAAAACTATTTCACATTTCATGATCAATTTTTGTAGGCAAGGAAATCATTTCTCTTCATTAATTATTCATGAAGAAGGACAACAAGGTCATGTCCTCAGAAGACCCCAGACTCAGTTGCAGACATTTACAATTTCGAACTGCAAACTTTATATAAAGCTGTGTTAAGTACAATTACAGTGTTTCCCCTAGAATTACGTTTTGCAGCAGTGGACAAGCGTGCACAAAAAAAGAATATTTTGGTGCTCATAATGTATTTTGCACTCAAACACTTAGTCATGAGCAGGAGGAATATGTGTTTTAGGATTTTATGTAAAGCAATAGTTCAACAATAGCAAGTCAAGCTTACACGAGTATAGCCTGGTAAACACCCCCTCCCTCCGGAAATCTCATGCATTGCATTGCATTTGGTTTCAGGAAGGAGGGTCTGGGATTGCTCACAGAGTAAAGCTGCCCGAACCGCTGCGCATACGAACCAATCAGCGGCTGCTAGGGGCGGGATCATCCAATCACCTGCCTAGTACCTTGAAAAAATGAAACTCCGTCTGTCATCGATTCTGCGCCCGGAGTCTCAGATGCAAGTACGCTGTGAAACAAAATGTGTGTCGCAAGCTTCTTCCATTTGACGGAGTGAGGTTAACACGAGTAGGCCTACATGGTAATACAGTAAACTTCATTCACTGGAGAATTCATAAATGGGACCATCCCAGCCACAGACACCAAAGGGGGAGTAAGAACATTATATCACCATCATCTCCAGTTCCTATCTTCATCACATCAGCACAATAACAGTAAAAGCAACATTGATCCAACTGTGCTGCTCGGACACACGGACAGATGCAACAAAGATTATCAGTCTTGACTAGCCAAGAGGAAAGGGGTGGAGCGTAAACTTTGCCTGAGAAAATACAAGTTTGAAAAAGCCAATCTGCCAGGGAAAAGAAGTGGTTCATTCAGGATGAAAGATAAGACATCCTTGGTACAAACTGTACAGGTTTATTCTTTTCAGAAGTTCATGCCTGGAAGAAGTCAAGGACCTGGATGATATTAGAAATGCACAGCTTGAGAAGTTGTTCATGAAGTTCAACTTCAAATAAGCCTATGTTGTATGAACCACCTGCATACTGCAAGACCCCTTAACCTCCAGTTATCAACAGTCATTAGAGGACAATCACACAATACCGATACCTCTATCCCCCAACACAGGGGATATCTCATACAGTGGTAATAGGTAGAAACTATAGCCTGCCACGTTGTCCCTTTCCACAGTTAGAAAAGAGGGCTCAAAAGCTCAGCCCCAGAAAACAACCAGAGAACATGAATAAAGGGCATTGTTTAGCTGGTAGCTGGACAGTTCTAGACAGCAACCTCACTTGGCAGCAAGAGCAGTGAATACTGGGGGCACAGATTAGTCCCCTCTCCCTAGAGACTGTCAATGTCCAGGGGGAGGAATGGTTGGAGGGACCTTGTGAAATGAAAGAGAGAGAGAGAGAGAGAGAGAGAGAGAGAGAGGGAGAGAGAGAGAGAGGGAGAGGGAGAGGGAGAGGGAGAGAGTGTGAACAAAGACGGAGACAGTTCAATTAAAACCTATTGAGGCAGACAGGAAAGACAGAGAGACTGAGGGTATCAGTAAGCCAGTTACAGGTGACAGGGGAGTTCTCACAAGTTGGTTCAGGCTGACAGATGACGGTCCAGAAGGCAGCTAACAGGATGAGGCTATAGCTGCCACGTGGGCCTGCAGGGATTACAAAGAGCAAGACGAAGGTAACGGGATTATACTCAAAAACAGAACCTGCTTTTCTAACCTCGTCACTGTTGTCACACCGGCAGTGAAGGCAGTGTGGCTACTCAAAATTCCATCCACACCTCCCAACACACTCGCTCGGCCTGTCCATCCCCCTATTGACCCATCCATGCAGGCGTCAATGCTGTCTACTGGGATCATACGCCAGGGATTAATGTAACTCAATCTGTCAATGACGATCTGAGCTGTTGCACAGACTGGATTGGAACGCATGACACATTGTGAAGGAGACTTTTGGACAACTTAATAATGGACTCTAGATAAACAGATTCTGGATTTTATAATTGTTTTTTACACTACCTACACAAATGAAAACCTTGGGCTGGACAACTGCATAAACTAGGCCATCATGCTATTGAAATCAGGACTATTCCTCTCATTGCTGTTCCAAGCTTTTCAATTCAAAGGTAAGGACTTGCTTACCTTTGCTACCTCGCTATGGGGGCGCTGTACTAATGACTGCTGTTCACCTGTTTTGAGAAGCTTTATGCCTATTGCTCTTGTTTCATGACAGGAGAGAGATAGGTTTGTTTCTTACTTTTACCCAACGGATAGGGATAGTTGCTGTGGAAGGATAATTGCATAGAAGACACAAAGTTCTGATAACAAAAACAAATGAAACAACTTCACTCTGAAAAGCTGTCTTGCTATAAGTTGTAATGAGTTGTAAACAAGTCCTGAACCACTTGAGAAGGATCTTGACTTAATTATAATTTCATTTTTTCTTTTAACAGGACAGTTGTGTCAAAGACTATGTCTTGTACATTAAAGCAGATCATTCTACTATCATCATCATTACTAGCACTAGTGTGCCTAACTTTATTATTTAGTAAAGGTGCACCAGTGCTGTATATAATTTAGGTGCAGCCACAGTCCACACATACACACACATAGACAGACCTTCTAAATGTAAGGTGCACTGGTGCGACAAATGAAAATCTTTAGTTGCTCTGGACAGATTTTTGGGTGCATGTGTGCTCAAATGGGTGCAGTCTCAAGCACTGATACGTTTTAATGAGTTGTAAACATGTCATGAACCACTTGCGTAGGTGTAAGCTCAAGGACAGCAGGATTTACTCTTCTGTTTGAAGCAAACAAGAAAACGCTAGCTCATCCTACCGGCTGAATCTAGATATTTGCTTTCTATTTCAGCACCATATCCACAAGCCTGTTAAAGATTATGAAAAATCACAGAATAAAATAAAATACCGGACAATGTTCTGCAATTAAAATCCACTGAAATAGACGGTGTAATTAGTGCCTATAGGCATTAGCAGTGGTTGTGCCGTTCAGTATGATGTGCGTGAGTGAGTTCATTAAACTGAACAAAACAAAAGCTATTCTGTTCCCAATGTAGCGAGACGCTAATCTTTTCTGGCTTGTAACTCTGCTGTGAGGCCCTTACTGTTTTGTTGGGCATTAAGGCCCATTCGAGCATTCCATCGTCTATTTTCGGCCCTGTCTGTTTGTGTGCAAACAGGCTTCCCGGTTCTCATTTAACATTTTTATCTGAATCGAGTAAAATACAATAAACATTGAGCAAAACACAAACCATTCAGCAAGATTTCAAGCTTGGAGGTCAGTGTGGTGGGTCAGTCAATGTCTGCCCTGGTCTGTACCATAACAGACTGTCTGTAAATATAAAGCTAATACAATGTTCACAATGGGTCAAAATCAATCAATCAATCAATCAATCAATCAATCAATCAATCAGTCAGTCAGTCAGTCAGTCAGTCAGTCAGTCAGTCAGTCAGTCAGTCAGAAAGAGGCACTCTTGCTGATTTTGATAGAGACTGGTCAATTGCAAGGTTTTTGAAAGAAGAATGGAAAAGAGTAATTTGTATGGGAGTGACCAATATATGAGAACTGCATTTGGGGAGTAAACACGACTACTACTTTTTATTTTTTTATTATAACTTTCATTCAGTTGTTGGTTGCTGGCTTGTTGTTGATTCTGTCTTGTTTTTATTTATTTCATTGTGAGTATGTTGTCTTATGTGTCTAGTGTTGTGCACTTAATTGTTAAAAATCTATATAAATATTGAAAGAGTCAGTCAGTCAGTCTCAGTCTCTGTGTCTGTCTGTCTGTCTGTCTGTCTGTCTGTCTGTCTGTCTGTCTGTCTGTCTGTCTGTCTGTCTGTCTGTCTGTCTGTCTGTCTGTCTGTCTGTCTGTGCATGCATGCGTGTGTGGATTTGCAGTAAAGTATGTACAATTTACAGGTATGTACGTGTGTGTGCTGTACAGTATGTGTGTGTGCTGCTGTTGTCATCTGTGTTTATCTCCATGAAAATGCACTCCCTGTCTGGGAACAAGCTTCATCTCACTGTCAACAACAGTGTGCATGTCACTTATATCAAACTGTTCACATGATTTTCCATTCATGTTTGTTTCTATGGCCTGATAATGCTACATAGTCTGCTAATCTAGTCAATATTGTTTGGTCGCTGGGTCACAGGTCTTTGTTTTGAATCTCTAGGCTTATTGTCTTAACAAGGCTTCAGAGGTTTGCCACCTGGCATCAAAATTAATTGTCCCCCCTCACCCCACCCCTCAATAACAATCTCATTCAGTGTGGTGAATGGATTTAACTGTGTTTGCTGGCCTATTTGACTCGAGTAATGCAATGGCACTACCCCTTTGCGAGGCCTCAAACTGTGTCCTGACATGACTGCAGCTTTGCCTGGTTTCAGTCTTGAGTTCATCGGTTTCATTCCCATTGCTGGAATTAATGCATGTACTGTCTCTGTGCTTTTAAATCATGATCATAGTCACATAAAAAAACAGGTTGTGAAACATCTTTTTCTTTTCAATACATTTTGAAAATAGGGCTTAAATAGTTAACTCCAACTACGGCTTGCTCAGCTCAGTTCTGCAAGTTTTTTTATTAAACTTTTCTTTGGCTAGAGAATGTTTGCTCTTTACTGCCCTGCTTCAGATTTAGACATGTACACTGTCAGCTGGGATCTGCCCAGTACAACCAGTCCTCTAGAGCTCTGGAGTTGGTCGCAGAGCAATAATGTTAAGGGCCTTGCTCAGGGTTACCTTGGCTTGACAGCAATTGCTGAGAACAGAGTCGATGGTCCCAGTCCACATTTTCCCTGTTGTTTGTTGAACCTTCTCTCAACTTTTGACTTCCAATGTCCCCAAACTTCAGCTTCCAATGTTTCCAAACTATTGTAAGCTAATTCATCAAACAAAATGATATGGCAACAATCTTTTCTTTCTTCTGTGCTCCTTATGGAGTCCCAAGTGTGTGCCTCCAAAAAGAGACGGGGCATAAATCTTCTGAATCCCAATCTGAGTGCTGTGTTTGTACACAGTGTCAATGCAAGGCCAGAGGCCTGGATACAAGCCATTAGATAATGCCCTTGGCAGGATGCGGAAATTTAAATGCTCCTTGGCATTAATTAGTTGTCAGCATCTTGTCTTATGAATATACAGGATATAACTAATAGAATGCAACTGTAACTCAATCGGATACCTGTAAATAATAACAATTCAACATCATCACAAGAGTTGATTGCTTATTGTACAACGCTCTCAGAGCTATTTCCGAATGCAAAAAATATGTAATGGGGTGGCATGGGTGCCATAGCATCTGAGCTACTCCACATATTAGGCATAGCTGCCACTCTCAACTTGAGTGACAGAGAGGTTAACCACGTTGCAAAAACTAATTTAACCACATTAATATGCCCGTTTTGGACCAAAAAAACGACCCAAAAAAAACAGTTATTGAAAAATTTCAAAAGATTTAATTTACTTATTTATTTTTCAAAAATAAAAATTGCATATCTATACGATTGGATATTTTCGTTCTGTGATGCCGTGGTAAGGTATATCAGGCTTAACTTCTCTGGTTTCTCTTGCAGACCTTCAGAACCAAGGATTCTCAGGGCTCAAAAATGTTAAATACAGACACTTCCTGGAAGTATCCATACCAAACGAACAAGTCCCCAGCATCGAAACAGCACAAGATAGACATCGGACAAAGAGATCAGCACTCTTTACTACTGGGGTGAAAATATGTCCCCAAGAAACAATGAAAGGAGTCATCACAAGCCATCAGGCCTACTACAAACTCAGAGGTAAGTGGAAATGCATTAGTAATGAATTGCATTTATATGGCGCTTTTCTAAGTACTCAAACTTACTCAAAGCGCTTTACAATGGTTCATTCATTCATACAGGGGGGGGCATTGGGAGGTGGAGCGGCGAACAGTCGACGCCAGCGTCCCCACTTTTCCCACATTCACACACCAATGGTGGCAAGCTAGCGCCGACCGAATCATTGGAGGCAATGTAGGGTTCAGTGTCTTGCCCAAGGACACTTCGACATGTGGACAGGAGGAGTTGGGAGTAGTCTCACTATGCCACTTTAGATAATATACTGTGCCAATATTTAGGACAAAACAAACAAGGCAGATGATTATCCGTACTTTGACAAATAAGGGAAGATAATCACTTGCAAAAAAAAGGGTTCTGGCTATTAAAATGGAATCAAGAATTTTCTCAAAAACAACCTTGTTTGATTAACATAATGCATTGAATTTGAAAGCCAATGTCAGACGGATGAGCTGTGCCCCATGATATAGGAGTAGTTCATTTCATAAGAAGCCCTTCCTCAAACACCAGCTCTGGGGTCCAGGAAGGATAAAAGGCCAGTCCACACCAAGGCAACTCCTTGCAACATGCAACTACTTGCAACCATTATCCCCAATGGCAGTTGCAAGGAGTTGCATTGGTGTGGACTGGGCTTAAAACGGTTTGGTTGCAAGGAGTTGTGACTGGTTGCATTGGTGCGGTCTGGCCTTAAGACCTTGCTTTGACGAAAAAGCTTTCTGATACAATGCTTTACAGTACATTCATCATATGTCCTAAATTGTCCTAAATTGTTCATAGCTTTGGACCAAGTGAAATTGTAGTGTTTCTATTCAACCTGCCATACCCCAAATGTGTCATTATTGGCAAAGATATTCAGACATTTAAAAAAAATAAAAAGCTGATCTACAAGCTCACAAAGCGTCACGATCTGATGTGTTGTGTTTGTCTTATGACAAAGTATATAGGGCTTAAGTGGTTAAGCAATGTTTGTTTTGTCATAGTTAACTCTGGCTTTGAAGCTGATTTCGGGGTTTAAGTTAATACAACGCAGTATAATGTAATGTGATGTAGAGAGCAGCCCACCTTTTCAAACCTTCAGATGGTTTAAAATGTCACTCTATGTGTTACAGTGGGTCAATAATACATCATGTTTCACATCCCCTGCTGCAGTCAAGTGAAGCTGATACATATGAATTATGTAGTTATTACATAACTGCTAAAATTAGCCCCATGGAGCAATCAAGATATTGGACAAAGTGAACTGGTTCCATGCAGAGTCAGACTTTAACGTCATGGATATATTATTTTCAAACGTAATAAAATTACTCAAGATGTACATATAAGTGGATTCTCATTGACTTTGCTGGTGCTTCAGTTCAGCCTGTAAATCAGTCAGGTTATAAATAAATTATGTGTAGGATTGCATGTTTATTGAAGCAAAGCTAGGACCGAGGTGGCTTAATCAAAATAGGAGCCCTGTCAATATAACACACACACACACACACACACACACACACACGCACACGCACACGCACACGCACACGCACACGCACACGCACACACACACACACACACACACACACACACACACACACACACACACACACACACACACACAGCCTTTTTTTTGGTCACACCTTAGCTCCACCTTTTTACCACTTTAAACCCTATATAAACCCTATACTTCGTTGACCGGCGTCCCCCAGCGGTTTATATAGCCTCTCTCCTTTTTTCCCTCTACACCAATTTGAAATTAGCCGATCTGCAAGCTTGGCGTGTTGTGAGCTTGTAGATCGTCTATTTTCGCAGAATATTCACCCCCAGAATAGGGACGCTGCCGTTCATGCAGTTACTTTGTTTAATCTGTTCAGTTTGTCAGGAGGCGATCTGGGAGGCGTTCCGCATCTTCTTTGACAGGGTCCCTAACTCAGAGGAGTACCGGGCCTGGGTTCATACCTGCCAGCATGAGAACCTCTGCATGGATGACCTGGCTCGAAACTTCAGCAGCTCACCAGAACACCTGGACCTGGTTGCCAGAGTGAGTAGCCTACATCCACAGTCCATTCAGTGACTATACAGTAGTCTGGCTTAAATCCTCTATGCCATAGAGGATATATTTAGCAAAGAGATTTGGTATAGAGGAAAAAACGGTCCAAGTATTTGACTCAGGTCTGTTTGACTAACCATAGAGCTGTTTTTTCCGTCTACACCTAAATCTCTTTGCCAAAGATATCGGCTCTACAAGCTTGCAGATTGTAGAAAAGAAAAATATAGAGCCCTGCAGGACGCCAGACAAGTATATAGGGTTCATGTGTTTAAATAATTCCAAGAGTAAGAAAACTGCCCCTCAGGACCTGTTTTCAAAGACTACTGTAAAATGGTTTAAGTAGGATTACCAGTTATTTCTTCTCCTTAATGACCATCACAGTACAGAACTGATGACTTGGCGCTGGCAACAAAATAAGGCATTTCACATAACTCTCAGAGGAGATACTTACAATGTGATAAAAGTTGTGTGTCACAGTTCCAGAAACTTACTGTGAGATGTGATTGTCCTTTTCTTGACTTCCAGAGAGTAGCTGAGCTGGGCGAAAGTGAAGGGTATGTACAAACTATGGTTAGAAAGTATTATTAATGACACAGTTTTAATTTAGTATTTAACTGAATCACGCTCCAGTAATTGCTTTGAGATACTATGCATTTCAAACAAAATATATCCATAAATTTGTGTTTCTGCTGTTTTCTTGATACTGCAAAGTGTGAAATCTACAAGCAGCTCCATTTCTGTTAAATATCCATCTACTTTGGCTGTGGGTTGTTCAAATGCTGCTGATTTAACAGTTTATTTGGAGTCATGGAGCCAGAGGGATATTGACTGCCCTTTATACAGCTATTTTTCAAGAACTGTGTGTTAGTGATGGTACACTTGAATATTAACCTATCCATATCCAATGTGAGCACTGGACCTGAACTCATAAATCAATGTCTTAATAAACAGCTAAAATGCCAATATCACCCCCAAGTAGAGAATATCAGATTATGTGGTGGATTACAACAACAAATGTCCTTATACAGTAAGTGCTTGTTATGATGACATAACCTTTTTTTTATTTTTAATAAAAACATAGTTGTCTCTTCACTCAGGGTTGTATCACACTGAGAATTGAGTTTGATATGATATGCCTGGCATTGTGGGGTATTGATTAATGACACATTCAATTAATTTACAGAGGGGGAGTAGCAACACCTGATCCAGGAAGAGAATGTAAGTTGCCTACCTCTATGCATCGATGCTGTTGAATGAAATCAAACGAACGAGTTAACACAATAAATCGAATGTGTATCAAGGCTGTTAATTGAACAAATTTAACGAATGAACTGAATGCCGAAAGCATTTCTGTTTTGTTTCAGGTACCTGGACCCCATTGATTCTACCTCCAACAGAAGAAGTGGAGGTAAGTTGGTAAAAGGAATTTTGTCTTTGGATGTCCTCTTGTATTGCGCAGGAAGACTCAGTGATAGCTATAATTCAAGATGAAGTGTTCTTTCTCTGGAAAAGTGACACAAAATGAACATTAAAAAATGATCGCCTTCCTTTTGTAAACAGTTATACAGTAAATGCTTTGAAATATGCCATGACAAAATATTCCTAGTCCCGCTCCCCCCCAAATAATGTTTTTTGCTTGGTTAATGTCTTTTTGAATCTTACTCAAAGCATTAATATAGTGTTTTACAACTAATATCTGGTCTTCAGGCATAGCACTGAATGAAAACAGGTTTGACGTACAGTAGAACTCAGAACTCAGAACTCAAAACTCAGTGCGACGACACATGCCAAATGCCAATCAAAGCCTCACTAAAGACATACGTTGGTCAATGAGAAAGTATGCACAGACGTTCCCCCATCCTTAACAAAATATGTGAGTCAAAGAGGAAGTGACTGGCTTGTTATGTTTTGTTGAGTTTGGTGTTTCCGTTGAATTCGTTCATGCAGGCATGTCCTCTGTCGATATTACCCAATGTTATTGGAGTTCTGGAAGATCAAACGTAGCCTATATTCATAAATGCCGGGATACTAAATGAGGGCAAATATAGAGCAAAAAAGGGCCCTGTAAAGCTCCTTTAGGGATGTTTTTTGGGGGGAGAAAAGAACTGAGCCTTAATGGTACTGTGCTCTAATAGCCATGTACATTTATTGAACAGATGATTTTTCTAAGGATTTAACCAATTACACCCTCTATACTTCATAAACTAATACTTATACCGTTTCTTTTTTCCCCTCTACACCAAATCTCAGAAATAGCCAATCTTCAAGCTCACAACGAATGTTCCACCTAGAATAGGAATGTGGACAGGGACTTCAGAGGCCCGTGTTTAACCCATCGTTTGCCTTGGTGTTTTCTCTGCCAGAGTGAGGACCAGAACATGCTGCCAGGGGAGTATGAACACATTGTTGAGTTCAGCGTCACTGTGGCGGACCCCGAGTACATTGAGCTGCTCATTGACCCAGAGGATCCGAGGTACCATGTCATCACAGAACAGCTGAAGGATCAGGTAAGAGAGCTCATGGGGCAGCTTAAAGTATGTCTGCCATAAAATGTCATCACATGTGTGTCATTCAACACTTACATAACTTACATCAACACTTAATGTAAGTGTGTGTAAAAAGGGGGGGGGGGGTAGCAAAGGGAATTAATACAGAAAAGTTTTTTTAAATCAATAATAAATTAATTCTTACTAATATAACAAAAAAAAACATACTGTATTATGGGGTATAATGGAACCTGCTACAACTTATGTGAGGATTTTAATTAGGTGCAGCAGCTATTCAGGCAACTCTGGAGGGCTTAAATTTAACAATAGAGCTAATCCTCTTGATGCTTGTAAGTAATTGCTGCAGAGTATAAAAATGTGTCCTTTCCCATGCAGCTTTTGAGGGAGAAAGACATGCTAGAAGCATTTTGTTATAATTGAACCGGAGACTTTGTAACCATATGGTTGGCGTCGCACTATCATCTCAACCCCTGGTGTGCCACAAAATGATGCATCTTCAGCTGAAAAAAGTGTTGATGTCAGTCACTTGTCAAAAGGAACTCCTGCACCAGCATAAATTATGCCTAAAGGTCCTTACACACCAGGGCGATTTTTTTCATGCGAATAATACGTTTTTTTTTAAACCTTATAAAGTCAATGCAAGCTTACATGGAGCGTAAAAGCGAAAAAGCGAAGCGAAAAAGTGTCTTTTCCTAATTATTCGGAACGAGTCCGAATTTTGCGTATATTGTTTCGCATATTCGCCGGTGTGTAACCGCCTTAAGCATTTTTATTTATAGCAAAACCAAAAAACTAGGTGCTTTACACAGGGGCGTTTTTTTGTGTTTATGACCAAATTCTAATCAGGAGAGTTTCCCTTTAGTGGAATGTTCCCCTATGTGGCCATTAGTGTAAGTTCCCTATATGTCAGCACAACTTAATTTCTGCTACATAATTAATGTATGTTGAACTGACACAGCACATTAACCATGTCTCTTGCATTAGGGTGAAACTAGGGTGAAACTGAACTGAAATAGTTGGAATAGTGTGTTAATCATCAAGCTTTTCTTCTCTTTTACCAAGGCATTACATGTGCCATATAAGTATGTACTGTAGGCCTATTTAACCTTTGATTGTTGTTCCTTGAAACGAGAAGTGTAGGTCAAATTGCGGGATGTCAAATGTCATACAAAGTAATTATAATCACACAAGGGTAAATAGTGAGCATTACTGATTGAGCTAATCGGTTCCATTGTAGGGATTTTAAACACAACAGGGTGCCTCTGTCAATCCCACAAATGTGACTGAAATTCCTCTTTGACATTATAGTCGCCTTTAGTGCTGCTAACATCTCAATGACATTGAGCGTGGAGGAGCTTATGAAAGGTCAAAACAATTTAAAACCAAGAGCACACTGGTGCACATGAAAAGGTAAACCTCATGGATGATTTACACACAATAAATTCATTAATTTATTTTTTTCCTCTTCTTTTGCAGATGTTTCATATTCTTGAAAAGGTTCCGGGATTTAACGCAATTCGTGTTCTGGGATTTCTGTGGTAAGTATTAAGTGAGAACAGGGAACATCAACAGACTAAAAACTATCTTATCTTTTGAGATGTAATATATAATACAATAATTTGAGATTTTTCCACCATGGAAAGCAGCTGATCTACAAGCTCACAACGTGCCATAACACCAAAGTATAAATCAGGCTTAACCCATTCAAACCTGGAAAGCTTCTGTGTCATTTTAGATTTTAGCATTGGCTATTCAAAAATAGCAGATATACAAGCTCACAGCGCGTCACTTCGTGCCGCGCTGCAAGCTTGTACATCTGCTATTTATGACAAAAAAAAAGACAAATCTTGCAAGTGTTTGAATAATTTAGCAACACAAATCTTCTCTTCTGAGGGTCCCTGTCACAAAACGTTTTCAGATGGGGGGTCCGCGGCCAAATATGTATACATTTGGTGGCCCTTGGCACAAACGTTTTTTTCAGAACTGATGTAGAAGGCATTTGTAGAATCGGCCTCAGGTCTTGGGTTAAGCTGTACATGATGACTTTCTCACACGCTATCCATGATTACATGATGACTTTGTGACAATGTGTTGATCAGGTCAGAGGATGTGGCTGTGCGCTATGCTGCTGTCTTTGATGGAGACATAGATCTCGGCCAAGAGGAGCCAGGCGAAGATGTCAGTGGGTCTAAGCTGAAGTACGTCGTTGCCGAAGCCTTGAGTCAGGAGGAGATATCATTGCCAGTGGACATTCGAACTCTCCGCTTTGGGGCTGGTAAATATAATAATCATAATATAAAATAGATCAGGGTAGAATTTAAGATTTTACAGCATGCAAAGGTTAATAACAATTCCAAAGAAATCAAAGTTTGTTTTACAAATCTTCAGTTAGGTCTTCATCTGAATTGATGAATTGATAAAGTATCCCTGTCATTTCAGAGACCACAATTTACAGAGTCGACGGAATGGGCGTGAATCCCCTTGAGACTGTGGCATCTCAGGACATTGCCTCACCACCACCGACGGTTGGAGACAGTGTTCCGAGTCATGGCCTCTTCCCCACCGTGTCCGTTACAGAGAAATCAACGGAGGCTTTTACAGCCGCACCAGAAACACAAACCTTTGTGCCGTTCATCCCCAACAACCTCCCAGAAACAACTTCTGGATTCAGTGGGGAGACACCGGCAATGGCAGCAATAGAGTTTGTGGAGGGTAATATTGAAGGGGCCATAGATGTTACGCCACCCACTGAGATGACTGCAGAGAAAGAGGAGGGGGATGTGTCTAGACCCGAAGAAGAGGTGTCAAACGGTAAGTCTACTATAGCAAACTGTACATCATAGACCTGAGAATCAAAACACACTATGTCCACTGCACAGTCCACTATTGCTTTGATCATAGACAAAATATGTTTTAAATTTTACATAAGATGCCTTTGCAGGAAGTGTGTGTGTTTTTTTAATTTAATGTTATATACCTTTATTATTATTATCACTTAAAAGGACAACGTTGCAGTATTCAACCTGAATCCTATTGTTCTGTGGAGACCTGACATTTTCATTATGTTCTGTGATTTCTGTCGAGTGTGCCTTCGCAACACACAGAACACATTAAGGTGCTATGTCATATTTCCTGTCCTTCTGACAATAGTCACAATACAATAGGATTCAGGTTAAAATCAATTCAGTTTTCATTTAATCATAAATTGACATAAATTGTCTTCTTTTTTGGCATTTGTTCCCTTCATCACTGGTTTATCATAATGTACACCAGTTGAGGTGGTTAAGGAAGAGCCACAGAATGAGGAAAGTCTCCAGTTATCTCCAGACTTGGAACCTATGACTACTGTTACACCTGAGGCTAACCCCGGCCCATCAGAGTCTACAGACCCAGAGGCAGAGGTCCCCATCTATACACCTTCCTCTGAAGAGGATACAATCCATACAGGCGTTGAACCAGCAATATTGGAGCCAGAAGTGGAAATAGGGGCAGAGATAGAGGATACTGTATTACCAGCACCCACGGAGAGTGGGGTATCCGCTGAGAGAGGAGACGAACCGGTGCACAGCGGAATGACAATGGCGTCAGTGGACATCCCTGTTGAGTACCCAGACGTACAGGAGAACTTAGGACAAACAGAGAGCAGGACGGTGGCGGAAGTGACAGAACCCATGGAGGTGGATAGCAGTGGCAGTGGATTGCCCTCTGAGTCTGAGGAGCAGCCATATGAATCAACCGCTACGGCTAAAAGGAAAATGAGCACCCCACTGATGATGACAGCTGAGACCAACAAAGAATTAGTGGTTTTCTTTAGTTTGAGGGTCACTAACATGCTGTTTTCTGAGGACCTGTTCAACAAGAGCTCCCCTGAGTACAGATCATTGGAGAATACCTTTCTTGAGCTGGTAGGTAAACAAGCTTTTGCGCTTGATGTCATGCTTCTGCACACCTTATTCTCATACTTACTCTTGTAGGCCCATGCAAATGTCTTGAAGCATTAAATATGTCATATTGATGCAATATGTATAACATTTAACTTTAGTTTGAAATGACAACAGTAAGGGTCACTGCCAGCAGCTCCAAGATGACACTTTATGATGAGTCTTTGTATGCTCTATAAGTGATGATTCACTACACACTATACAGCCTTATCTTCTGCTGCATTTTCCCCCTTCATGGCCGTTAAAATAATAACAAATGATGTAACATGTATGTAGTACATCAATCTGTCATGCTGATTAATGCTACCTGAATGTGGCATTATCCTTTAGTCCGGATGGCATTTACAGTATGCAGATACTCAAGAGGATTTATTGTGTTCACTTAGACACAGCACTCTGGGTCCAGAGACTCACCAAACCCTGGAGCTTCCACTAAATCTGGGCATAAGAGACAGAGGACCTTAGCCTCCATACCGGTATTTTTTTTCCATATTGGAACTACATCTCCCATGCCTCAGAGAGAGCATGACCTATTACTTCTAACCTAACCTTTCTCTATGCAGTATCTACATTAACACATCTTCTTAAACACAGCACTTCTAACATTGCTTAAGGTGTTGTCTCCAGTCTTTCGCTTTACTTTAGACTTAACATTGCACATAAATATTCTCCTCGCCGTTGCTTGAATTCTTTGAAGTTCAATCTTTGAAAATCTTTGTGTTCTTATTTTTCAGTGAGTGATTTTGTGTTGTTTTACTAATGCTGCCTTAATTCTTCTGTCTACGATATTTAATAGCCTAATATTACAAAATGTGTGTCTGGCAGAACTTGTACATTATATCAGGCAAAAAAGTAAACATATATTTTTCTGAATGAAAAGGTTTTGTTAATAGTTTAAATACAGTAGAATAAGCTAAACATAATGTTGCCATTCCTTTGTAAAATATTTCAGACAGGCTGTGTAATGGACTATTTACAGTTTTGTTCATTTTACAGTAACTTAACTGTATTTAAAATTATTATTATCTACAGAATGTGGAACTGGGTTGTAAATTAAAACTACAGAACACAGAATATGTACAGTTTAGTTGGCACTTTAAGTTGAGATATTTATTTGGAATTTCTTGCTGCTCATTATTCATGAACAAAAAACACATTAAAATATATTTTTCTATTCTACTTAATATGTGTATTTAGTATGATAATATCGACTACATTTTATGTACAGGATATTTTAGGACTTATACATTGATCGGTGAAAACATGGATGGATGGGTGAATGTATAAAGTAATGAATAGTTTTTTAACAACATAATAATAAGGGTTGCTAATACTGAAAATAGGAAATGCACAGCCTTTTGTATTTTCTCTAAAAAAATCCCATTGCTTTGTGCATAGCAATGATAAAGCATAAAACCCCAGAGTTATATGAGATTTGGTTCTGGTTTAGTCGGTGTACTGTATACATCAAAGCTTTCTGACATGGGTAAGGAGCTATTTGTAATATTGGTAACTACTAGCTACATGTGCCACACATTCTGCTCAACATCTGTCAATTATTTTCAATTATTTAGTGATTTGCATGTTTAAGTATGTATGAGTATTATTGGGTTGTCAGATACTACCACTGTGCCTTTGTAGAGCCAGCCCTCCAATATTGCTCTACTTCAAATTGAGGTCTGGAGAAACGTACAGTGGATAGGCGAGCAGCTCGCTCACGGAGGCATGTCTAAACTGTGAACTGCTAAATTGGTAGATAAATGTATTAAAACCATTACCTGCAGTATGTGCACTGCACAATATAAACAAACACGACACATAACAACTTTTGTTGGTGTAACGTTATTGCTGTTTGTTTCACTGAGTAGATTAATGTGGACACTATAGGCTGCTCTGTGCATGCAGTAACTGTAGTCCTGATTTTCCAGAAGATGGCATATACCCATTTTCTGTTCTAGTTAAAATCAGGTGCATTTCCTCAATATCTGCAATCACAAATAGCACAAGACTCCTTTGAATTAGTTGCATTAGAGTGGTGAGAAGAGAATTTATTTAAACAAAACACTCACCGTTTGTAAAGAGAGAAGTCTCTGTTGACATCCCTATTTAGCTCTAAGCCTTACCCAGGGGTTGACAGAAGGTCAGTCTCACACACATAGAAGAGCCTTGTGCTCAGTGTTATGTAAAGACCTCTGCCTTGAACTGAAGCATATCAATACAAATTGGATTGCCTGCTTGCTGACATGCCAGGGGTGGCGCATGTCAGCTGCCAGCTCCATCAGAGCAGAGGGAATGTGTAAGCTACTGTAGGAGGCTGGTTTTGAGCAACTGAAGATACAAGGTTCAATATTTTTTCTTGTTTATGGGGTACAGTAAAGTACATAAAAGTAAAATTATTTTGAGAAGTGAAATTCTGTATGAGAAGTAAAATCTTTTGGGGTAAATTTGAATAAATAATGACATCATACTGTATATGCATATGATGTACAGTATATGGAACTTCATAGTACCAGTGAAGCGGAATGTGCTTACATCAAATGTTACATTCATTTGCTGATTGCTTTTGGGTTGCATTTAAACTAGGCTATAATGATTTTGTATTGTGAGTCAGAACCAGTAATATCCTCCCCTGGAGCTGGAGAAATGCCCTGTGCATTAATTTATGGTACACTTAAATGTGGCTGTCTTGGATAAGGACATAAGGATTTAATGCCTTGTGCATTCATTTTATGATTAATGACTGTTGTAACAGTGCCCTTAAGTTTGGCGGATTTGGATATGGACATACTGTAGATTTAAGAGAAACTCATACATTATGGATGCATTTTTCCATCACACTTGAATCAAAACAATTGATACAGTATATCTGTCCAATCTTAAGTGATTGCCCAAACTGTGAATTTGCAGTTCTCTTTAACCAATGTATTTAGTGCCATATAATTATTTCTGGCAAAACTAATGTGGTCAGACATTTGCACTGGTAAGTACTCAGTGTATATACTCTCCATAGGCTATGGAGAACAGTTGAAATGTCTTCTTTTAAATGGGCTATGAATATAGGGAACGGTCCTAACATTTGATAAATAGTATAGGCATCTATGAAATGACCTAATATAATCAATGACAACTTAGGACAACTGAAAATAAATATCAAGTGATTGTGATTGCCAATATTCAGCCCATTTAAATGAAAACACTCCTGGTGTGGAACCTCATGTGTGATATTGTAACTTAACCACTTAAACCCCACATGGTTGAGCCTGGTCCCTCAGGGCTCTATGCTAGTGACTTTTCTATTTTCTGTTATTGTGGGGAAAGCTCTTACTGAAAATAGCCGATCGACAGGCTTACAACACGTCGATCTTGTCGATCTTGACGATCTTGTCGATATTGTTGATCTGCTATTTTCAGCAAAAGCTTTCCCCACAATACGGATGCTGGGGTTTAAGTGGATAAACAAGTCTACAGCAGCTCACAATCCCCCTACTTTCCATTTATCACTCTCCTCCTTTACACCTGTACCTACTGATTTGTGTTGGACATGGAGTTTTAAAAGTGACATGAATGAAAATTTGTTTTAATAATAGTAATTATGGAAAAGATGTTTGACTGGACTTTCCCCAACAAGAACCAGTAGATACATGTGTAACTTACTGTATGGGTACGCATGAGCTAGTTTGTCTTTGACTGCAGGTATGGATCTATCTGTGTTGCACAGCTTATAAAGTACAGAGAAGCCATTTTCAACAACTTTTTTTTTCAGAAAAAAGTTACATCCATTCCAATAGCAGGCAATTGCGATCCATAGAAATGTCCTTACAAACAAGCCTGAGAAGATTGTGCGCCATGGAAATGTAGATCAGGTGTGCTTCCTCTGATTAGCTCCTTGGCTGTGGTGGGTGCTCAGCAACAGTCAATACAGAAAAACAACAAAGTGGAAATAGTGACACTCTAAACAATAAAAGATCAAAACTTTGGCTCAAACAATTTTGATACATCAGGTTAGTGGAGTAGAATATCGATATGAAGGTCTTGGCTTCAGTGGCAAGATTTTGTTGATCCTTGGCCCATAAAACCCCTGCATTCAGTTGTGTCCTGAAAGGCCTCTTGCTTGACCTTGCGCAAAGGCAACAAAAGTAAGCATAACCTGTCGACTATGTGACTTGAGTCAACATAGTGCATTGAGACAAATGGATGGCCCAGAAACAAATCTCGGCCAGTGGAACTGTATGTCATGAGCTATTTGCTGTTCTCTGTTAGATTCTCATTCTCCTTCTCCCTCTCTCATTCCCACTTTCAGAGACAATTAACCATAGCGCGTACACTGGCCCTGACCTGCCTGCTAGAGATAAGTGGAGTAACTAGAGCTCCTTAAGGCCTCTTATCTCCTGCTCTACAGCCAGGCACAGAACAGTATAGCTAAGGCACCGTAATCTCCGACTCTCACACTCCAGTGGTTTGATGCTGACCTTCTGTGGCCAAACTCATCTGCAGGTGGAACGCACATAACAGATACGATCGATAGACAATGATGGAGGTCTGCTGTTGTACCAGCTGCGTCTCTCTTCCTCCAGACTAAATATCACCACGATCATCAGTTCAAGTCCAAAGCTTTGAGCATTGGAACCTGAACTCAGTCAGCTAACCTGCAAGTAATTGGTGTTTATCTTACTTAAATGTGACACATGTATATACAGTACTGGTACAGTAGTGACTTTAGCTGTGGCTGCATAAAAGTGGATTTTGCCAGGTGTGAACAGTTCTATATATTTGGGAAGTACAACATAATACTGAATTGAATAGATACTGTAAAACTGCTTAATGCACTCTGAGGCCTTAGAATGCAGTTAGTACACTAAGGGATAAAAGCGTTCACCAAACGGCATGCGTGATGTTCAGCTGGTTTCTTCAATTAGAGACAGCTGGTGTCATCAATAGGCCATTTCCAACTGTTCGATCTAGTTATTTTTGATAACATATTCTCGGTTTGACTCTCTTTCATGACTAGTGTCACCATTTCCTGTATTCAAAACATATCCCTCCATTTAAATCCATATGTAATGATCTACACCCAGTGCATTTAATGTATGGTTTCATGCTCACATTTTTATTACATTTTTTTCATTGCATTTACACTATAGAACAATGACATGCTGACGATGTCAGTCCAGTCCTCTCTTTCTGTGGATGTAAACCTATTTTCTGTAGTCTTTTCTTGGTCCTATAATCTTGTTCTCAGGAGGACAGCCATAGTGTCAAATCAATATAACTTTATTTCATCTGTAAAAACTAAAGAAAGAGAAAAAATCCAATATTTTTCCTCCTAGGATCAAGAGTGATTAATTATTCAACCACATAGGATGGAACCATCACCATTTAGAATTAGCCTCCCTTGATTTTTTTCTTTAACCTAAAATCTAACCCACTTCATTTCTGCAAATCAATCTCTTGGTGTTTGTTTGTTTGTATGTATGTTTGTTTGATGTTTGTTTGTTTGTGAGAAACCAGTCTATGTGGAAACGGATTTGTTGTATTTATCTATGAGAACACAGAGAACTGATTATATATTCTATTTGTCATAGGAAATGCCATTATAGGCTACAGTACAAACAACACAAAATAAACTATATCTATAAAACATGTTTTACCTCTACATTCCCTGGAAATAGCAGATCTACAAGCGCAACGTGTTTTGAGCTTGTATCGGCTATTCCTGCAAAGATATTCGGTGTAGAGGGAAAAAAGAGTGGAACAAGTACAGAGCCAACCTGTGTCAGGTTTACCAAGTGTAGAGGGTCTAAGTGGTTAAAATGCATGGCAATAGTGCTGACTACTTAGTAAATTTGCCTTCTCATCCTTTCTCTCCAGATCCTGCCATATCTAGAGTCTAACTTGACGGGTTTTAAGCAACTGGAAATCCTCAACTTCAGGAATGGCAGTGTTGTAGTAAACAGCAGAATGAAGCTGGGCCAGCCGGTGCCATACAACGTCACCAAGGCTGTGCACTGTGTGCTCGAAGACTTCTGCAATGCTGCATCCAAACGACTAGACATAGAGATCGATAGTCGTTCCCTGGATATAGAACCAGGTACAGTAAGACTGAGGAGTTGTTGTGACCCTTATTATTATCTGTACTTAAAGTGTATGTGTTAACCACTAAACCACTTAATAGCCATCCGCAAGCTCACAACCTGCGGGCAAAGTGACACGTGTGCTTGTAGATCTGCTATTTTATAAAACTAGACCAGTTGGGGACCGGCCTATACGGAACCATGCAAGCCGGGAACGATCTGGATCTGCGATCTGGACAATCGGATCTCCATGCATGCCTATATATGGGCATATCGTTTAGATCGGCGGTTCAGGACAACCGCCTGTCCGATCCGACCGACCCCGGGCACGGCGCTCCCGCGGGTCACGTGCTCGCGAGGTTGAAGTCGGTCAGTCAGACAGTTCTCAAGATACGTGAACTACAGACACACGGACACACGGACAGAGATTCCATGCATTTGTACTACTAGGATGTTCAAAATATTGAATAATATTTTTTTTACATTTTGGAAAATGTTCACCTATAATGACATGTCCAACGTAGGGATGGCAGGGTATTATAACATGCACAACATGCACAAGGTCTCTCTCTCTGTTACAGTTTGTGGATGTTGTGCAATAGTAATGTGATAACTTGCTCCTATGTAAGAAAATGCCCTCATTAACCACACCTTATTCATATCAATCAAACTGACCTTTAAATTCTCCTCTGAATGTGCAATGTGAAACAGGTGGCCAGCATTTCATTCATGTTAATGAGTTATTCTTCTCTCCTGGTTGTTTCACCTCTCGTCCTCTGTTGTCCTCTCTGTCCCCACCCTTAACTCTGTTGTCCCGTCTTTCCTACTATCCTCTTCTGGTTTTAGCTGAACTGGCGGACCCGTGTAAGTTCCTGGCCTGCAATGAGTTCTCGCGGTGTGTCGCCAACAGCTGGACAGGAGAGGCAGAGTGCCTGTGTGACTCTGGTTACAGAACGGTGGATGGACAGCCTTGTCAGAGCACCTGCACCCTGGAGCCTAACTTCTGCTACAATGGAGGGCTCTGCGAGATCATCCCTGGCCATGGTGCCGCTTGCAGGTACCTCACAAACGCACAGAAAAAAAACAACTTAGACTGCATTGTTCTTCATCGTGTTTTTAGGGGGAAAAAATGAATCATGTGCTACGTGGCTCTAACGCGGATCTCGGACTTGATGACATTAGTCATCTATGACGTCAGTCGTCTATGACGTATATCTATGACATAGACTCTAAATTTGTGCCAGGTTTCAGCGCGATCACAGCCCCTTGTCTTCCATTATACAATTTAAGTTAAATATTTCAAAAGGTATAAAACATATAGGCCTATGAAAGAAAAAACAATAGTGGAGGAGGTACAGTACTACTGTGGCCTATTGGCAGTGTTCACATGACATTTGGTGCTGATTGGTTGAGTGGTTTGTGAGATTAGTTCTGGACACACACATGTGTGCATACAACAGACACACACACACACACACACACACACACACACACACACACACACACACACACACACACACACACACACACACACACACACACACACACACAAAATTAAATCCTCCCTCTAAACAGCAATGATCCTCAAAATCAAGGATTTTGCAGTGTATAAATGGTTATAGTATCAATGCTTCCATCTGCAGTACAGGTTGAGGTTTACCTTTCACCCACCTAAAAACATGATGTCAGACTTTTCTTTTGGAATGATCTCTCAGCCAGCACTGTTAGTCCCGCACGCACGCACGCACGCTCGCATGTTCCACCCCACCTTGGTTGATTTCCAAATGTGTTTGTATAGGCAGGGACAGGCTGAAAGTTACTTTTTAAACAAAGGTCAGCACACAGTTTATGTTTGTATTGTTTTTGAATATTAATGAGACAGTATTACGTTGCATTATTCAGGGTGACCCTTCCTTTCTAACCTCATTTTTATGTTGTGGATGTTTTCTTAGATGCCCTGTGGGTAAACTCTGGCACTACCATGGAGAACGCTGCAATGAGCGGGTGGCGATGCCCCCTGATTCTTCCTTTATTGCAACTAGCCTCGTGGGAAGCCTCTGCCTTGTTTGTGCCATTGTCGGCATTTTGGTATTCATAAACAAGAAGTGTCTGCAGACCAAAAAGGCTGTGACATTGGTGTAAGTGAGACATTTTAACCACTTGAGCCCTATTTTATACTTTGTCGTATGAAGTTGTATTTCAAAAACAGAGCATAATAGCCGTCTAGCCGATCTACACGACCAACAGATTCTCACAAGTCGTATTATAGTGACGAGTTTGGACAAAATCTGAACATGCGTCAACCGTTTGATGTGGAGGGGACGACTCCCTGTCATGTTGTTTTTCAACGCTTCCAGTAGTTCCACCCACTTGAATGCAGTGGTGCAGTAGTATTCTAAACGTATCGCATTGCGACACGTTGTGAGCTTGTATATCTGCTAGTTGTGCTATTTTTGAAAGATTTAGAAATGTTGTCAACATTTTTGCCAATAAGGTTATGCCCAAAATAAGGATGAAAAGTTGCAAGTGATTATTCTTCTCACTAAGTTATTGTTTGCACTTGATGTTTATAACTGTTTCACAATCCTGCATATTTACAGTTCAATCATCTTTACATTATAGGCAAACCCCTGCTCCATATGCCTTTGAGAATACATTGAGAGTGAACCCAGTTTTTGAGAACGATGATGGGGTCTTGGCTCAAACGTCCACAGTACAATGTCCTTCAAGTTTCAGTCAATCCCCTCACTCTGAGACTTTTGCCTCAATTGAAAATATACATCTAAGTATTGAGGTAATCTGTACTGTACAACACAGTATGGCTTAAAATATAGTGTTACTAACCATAAATCTTCAGTCAACTAATCCTCTAACACACACACACACACACACACACACACACACACACACACACACACACACACACACACACACACACACACACACACACACACACACACACACACACACACACACACACACACACACACACACACACCAAATCGTCATTTCAGTTTCCTTACAGCAAAGCTTTCACTTCTAAACTAATACAATACAATACAATACAATACTAATACAAATATTGAAGTCTTGCAGTAAAATATATTTCTTTTGAATGTCAGAATATTAGACATTGTTTACAGTTGGCTTGATGTAAGGGTAGAATGGTGCTTTCAGAGCAGGACAGTCTATAGAGATAGTTTTGATACTGGCAGTGGCAGTAGCAGGGTACCCAGCATTGCCGGGTTATTGTGCAGGTGAAATATGCTCAAAAGCACTTGGAGGCCAGTCTATGACATCAGTCACCTATATGACATCAGTACAAAGCCTCTCCACTGAATGTAAAATTAAAGTTGTAAAGATTTATGCAATATTAAATTATATAACATTTCAAAAAGTTGCCCCTGACCTTCCCCGGATCTTATCACAGCACTTTGGAATTAATGGAAAGTTTCAGCCTAGTCTGACCTACAGTACATGTAGGGTGTGGGCGTGTGTAAAAGACAGACAGACAGACAGACAGACAGACAGACAGACAGACAGACAGACAGACAGACAGACAGACAGACAGACAGACAGACAGACAGACAGACAGACAGACAGACAGACAGACAGACAGACAGACAGACAGACAGACAGACAGACAGACAACCTGAGGCCTTTAAAGTAAGCATGGTTCATTCTCATGAAGATATTCCATTCAACAGCAGGAATTAATGGGTTTCATATAGAGCTGTGGAGTAGTTGACGTATAATGTTTACATTTCTTGTTTCTACATTTCTGCATCTAATAAGTGGAATAATGCATTGTGCCCACTGACAAATGCATGCTTGCTTGCTTCTCCCTTTGCTCACCCTTTTGCTTTTGGTTGTATTTTAGTGAATAATATTAACAAGAGATTAAATTGAATATAAAGTTGTGGCTGTCTTAATTTTTTCCCCCACAGATCCCCAGGCACCTCTACACAACAAGATCTGAAAAGTTAGTCTCTGAAATGGTTGACTTCCACCAGTGCATACCACACAATGAGGTGAGGACCAATCGGGAACGTGGACACCATTCAAAGTAATAGGGCACATGATAGATCATGGCAGCCACGTCCATTGAGTTCAATGGAGAAGTGGTGCCATGTTATATTCGGTTAATCAGCTTGATAGCTTGCATTTGCAGAGTCATAAAGAAAAGTCAAGCCCAATTTATGCTTTGGAGACAAAATTGTGTGCGACATGTAGCCTGAAAAATATAATGTATTACTGTATAATAATAATAATAATAATAATAATCATATGTTGCAGCCCAAGGCGCACTGGTGTGGAGATTCAAGTCACACCAGTTCTTGAGCGCTTAACGATTGAACGCGTAACGCTTGAACGCCTGAACGCCTCAGCAATTTGAACAGTGCCAAATTGCAGAGGCGTCCATTGCAATTCATCCATGACGAACTGCAATGGCGTCCCTGTTTTGGTCATGTTATTATAGGCAAACATTTTCAAATCAGGTTAGAAAGGAAGGGTCATACTGAATCATGCAATGTAATACTGTGCAGATTTGTCTGGTATCCAGGCTAATACTGTTCCATTGATATTCAAAAACAAATACAAACATAAAAGTGGGTTGACCTTTGTTTAAAAAGTTTCACAGTAGCTTTAGGTGCCAAGTTTTTTGGTTGATTTGTTTCATGCTTTTACTTTCACTACTGTATGTATACTGTACTAGTCATTTGTAATTCTAATGACTTCAGGTTTAATCTTATCCTGTCTTGCTATCTTCTCATGTCCTCTTTAGATGTGGCGATCAACGAATGAGTACAGAGCAAGTTGCCTTTTAAGGTCAGATAATGACTGCTTTGAAGTAACTGTTCTTTAACACCACCTTCTGCGCCAATCCACCTGACCACCTACTGACAGTGCACCACATCACAACACAACACAACACACTGAAGACAACGTGCACTGTTAAGCCTAGCCTAATTTATGCCACTTGAAACCGTAGGAATCAGACTTTACTGTCACTAGATTACTCGAAGTGTGATAGCAGACCGGCATGGCAATACTCAAGGTGACAATGTTAAAAGTGATTGAGGTTAACTGTCCATTGTATTGGTTGTGTCTTGTTAGACAGTGCTCTATGGCTATTAATGCATGAGGTGAACTTCTGTTGTGTTCAAGTGGAAGCTATAATGTTTGCATCATACTGTGTATTGAAGGTTAGAAACATTTGCTGTAAACCCTTGGGCCGTGGCAGAAGATTTCAGATTTCCTCACAATGAGGTAATAATTATTTACAAATTGATACATGTGGCGGTATCATAACTAGAAATGCTATGTGTTGTTTTAATGCTATTCTTAACTTTTGTGTCCAAAAAAGAAATTGAATGTATAAGCTGTTGACTTTGGTCATTACATATTGGTAATGACCAAATAGTAGCAATGTCAATCTTTTTCAATAGCTGCCAATATTGGCTAATGTATTTTCATCTGTTGAATAACACATCCTGACCTACTAAAAGCAACTATTTTCACAATTTATTTTGTGTTTAGGGAATGAGTGCTGGGGATGACCATAGCTCACTTATGTACAGACGTGGACATTGTTTTTATGGCATGGTGCCGAAGGGGCCAGCCCTGTCTGTATCCCTGTCTAACTCTTTGTATCTATTTCTGTCCCCGCAAAAGTAGACCAATCCCAGCGAATCACAGTTAAGCTGACGCTGCTACGTGCATACAGTGAACCACAAGGCCAAGCTCCGTAGCATGTGATCAACATTAGCACACAAAGCTCAATTAGCACGTTAGCGCCTGATGGGTACACCCCCGCATTCCTAAACCCCCCCACTTATACACACCCCCATTCCGAAAACCCCCCCCCCCCCACTCCTACACCCCCCCACTCCGAATTTTTTTTTCGGAATGGGGGGGTGTAGGAGTGGGGGGGTTTTGAAAATTTGAAATAAACCCTGCCATTCCGAAAAATAGATATAAAAAAAATATATATATATATATAATTTTTTTTTTTTTTTTTTTTTTTTTGTGGGGCTCCCCCAAGTTTGGGAGCCCGGCAAAAAATAAAGTTTTTTTTTTTTTTTTTTCAATAGAAAAAAAAAACGAGGAGGGAGTATTAATATATTAAAGTATTCTGGCGCAGCTGTTCACCTCCCCCCACCTGCGTGCCCCCCCCCCCCCCCCCCACCGGGACCCCCCCAGGACCCCCCCCCCAGGCCCAAGGTGTCACTCATAATAATTTTATATTTTGCGCTTTGACACAGAGCGGTTGAGATTTCATTAAGCCAGATCTTTGTCAATTTTACTTGAATTCTTATCATTTTAATGTTTATATGATCTGTAAAATGTAGATTTTCATTTGGTAGCAGTCATGCATTTATTGTAATTTATTATAATTTATTTCTTATTTTCTGTCATTTATTTCCACGCACGTAACATTATCTGTCTGTCTGTCTGTCTGTCTGTCTGTCTGTCTGTCTGTCTGTCTGTCTGTCTGTCTGTCTGTCTGTCTGTCTGTCTGTCTGTCTGTCTGTCTGTCTGTCTGTCTGTCTAGTCTGTCTGTCTGTCTGTCTATCTATCTATCGCGCTACAGAGCTCGTAGATTGGCTATTTTTTGGTGTCTGTCTGTCTGTCTGTCTGTCTGTCTGTCTGTCTGTCTGTCTGTCTGTGTGTGTGCGTGTCTGTCTGTGTGTGTGTGTGCGTGTGCGCACAGACAGACAGACAGACATCTTTCCTCTACAAATGAGACTAACAAGTAAGTCGAATCCCATGCTATGAGCTTGTAGATCTGCTGTTTTTGAAAGCATCAGAATCACGTGCGCGAGGAGGGAGCGCGCACGCGCGCAATATTAAAGTCTTCTGGCGCAGCTGTTCATCAGACCAAGACCACAACGTCATTTGTTATTACCATTCAGGTTCAGTCCATTAATATTGTATTCAGAATAATAAAAAAAATATTATTATCATGCTATTATCATTATTAATGCGCGCACGTTGATTGACGGGTCAGTAATCACGTAGGCCTACTCTCAGAGACGCTCACATGCTCAGGTTCCTCAGATGTTTTCTCGTTAATTAACCCACATCTCGTCACATCTCACATGAAGTAATATACGCATCAGTGGTGGAAAAAGTACTCAAATGTTTTACTTAAGTAAAACCTTTGAGTACTTTCTCCACCACTGTCCACTTCAGCCAGTTATGAAAGTAACTAACTACACTTTAGTCCTAGTAGTTAGGCTACTTTGCAGTTGCAGATGTCAACTATTAGCCATATTAACCACTCCAGACATATTTTATAGGCTTGAAAATAGCCGATCTACAAGCTCACAACTTGACAGACAGACAGACGTCTACCACCGATCTACCACAGCCTGGGTGTCTGTCTGTCTGTCTGTCTCAAAAGTCAGCGGCCATAATGCACAAACAAACACACGCAGTTAACCCTGACGTTACTTAAAACCGTCACTTTTGCCCATATATCTATCTATATATCTATCTATCTCTATCTATCGAGTTCATCTCGGAATTAAATGATTATATTATTATCTATAATATTATAATTATTATTAATCAGTACTGATAAATGTGCCACGTTTCTCTGAACCAACTAAGATCTAAATATCAATCTAGCAGCTAGGGGATACATTAATTCACGTTAATTTAGTCACTCTACCCAAATACGCTCTCTCTCTCTCTCTCTCTCTCTGTACAGACACATGCTCGCTCTACCCCCAGTGCGCTCTCTCTCTCTGTAGAGACACACGCTCGCTCTACCCCAGTGCGCTCTCTCTCTCTGTAGAGACACACGCTCGCTCTACCCCAGTGCGCTCTCTCTCTCTGTAGAGACACATGCTCGCTCTACCCCAGTGCGCTCTCTCTCTCTGTAGAGACACATGCTCGCTCTACCCCAGTGCGCTCTCTCTCTCTGTAGAGACACATGCTCGCTCTACCCCAGTGCGCTCTCTCTCTCTGTAGAGACACATGCTCTCTCTCTCTCTCTCTCTCTCTCTCTCTCTCTCTCTCTCTCTCTCTCTCTCTCTCTCTCTCTCTCTCTCTCTCTCTCTCTCTCTCTCTCTCTCTCTCTCTCTCTCTCTCTCTCTCTCTCTCTCTCTCTCTCTCTCTCTCTCTCTCTCTCTCTCTCTCTCTCTCTCTCTCTCTCTCTCTCTACTGGCCTTTTTTACTGACACACACAAACACACTGACAAATATAATAATAATAATAATAACAGTAATAATAGCATAATAGTAGTAGTAATAATAATAACTTAATACTACTACTACTACTACTACTACTAATAATAATAATAATAACAGTAATAATAGCATAATAGTAGTAGTAATAATAACTTAATACTACTACTACTAATAATAATAATAATAATAATAATAATAATGACACTATGTTTTTTATTATTCTGAACACAACATTTATGGACTGAACAGAATGAGCTGAAAATATACTTTTATTCAAATAATTATTAACCCACCTCATACATGCATGCAAGTGTAGCAGGGCGGTATGAATAATTATATAATATAGCCAACACCTGGGGAGTAGCACCCCAGGAAATATTTATAATGTAAACCAACCACCTGAACATATATTACTCCTCACACAAGTTCGTTGTACAATTATAAAAAGGCAGAAAAGTAAAAAGTACAAAAAGCTTTATTGTAATAATGGTAACAGGGTAATCTCATCAATAATAAAAGTAACAAAACATTTAATAAGAAAAAAACAATCGGGCAATGCACTTAATAAAATCTATTTGCCTATAGGGCCAGTGCTGCAAGTTATAATAGAATGCCGTCTGTAGGCCTACAATCTCATGAAAATAAACCAAACCAAAGAAACAACACTAAATAAACAATAACAAAATAAGCAATAACACTAAAACAAAATAAACAGGGAGGCTGGCTGTGAGCCTGAGAGTGTGGACCAATGCGTCAGAAAAGAATACGTTCACCCATATAAGGGCATAAGCTCAGCTGGAGGGGAACCTCAGAATGGATTATCAGTGTGAGAGGGTTCTTAATGCGTGGGTTATTGGAAACCCGCAAAGCAGCAGTGGAGTATCACGGTGCCCGAAAGGACAAACGGCCGTGTCATTCTACCATTTACAGTATAATACTAATATTCATTAAGACGGGTGACAGGAGCAGAGAGAGACAGTCACGTACCGCGGTGCAGCAAAGGCGTAAGCCACAATGGACTGCCTGCAGCGGCGAACACCGGTAGGAGACAAACTGTAATAATAAAGGGCCATGGTTATTATAGTGCCTGAAATTAACTTGCTATACTGCGGAGAAGGAGGACCACCAACGTACCCGTTGTGCAGCATGAAGCACTGCACGCCCGGCGCAAAACGCCAACAAGATGGGTTGACACACCAGGGCTACAAAGGACACAAACGCTCATGGTCAAGTTCAAGACCATGCACTACGCAGCATAAGACAATTGCATAAACAGCAAGATGGAGAGACATACCTGCGCTAATGCGCGATGAGAACACAGGCGGGCCCAACAGGCCAGCCTGGACTGATAATAGACCAGTGTGGAGAGACAGACAGCTAACTGTGTTTGGAGGTGCGTTGCTTTAATACTGTGCCAATCAGCCCACTGATGAGTGGACGGCAGCTAGGGGGTCCTTGGGCTGAAAAGCATTGTGACAGATGAATGATAGATAGATAGATGGATAGATGGATATATAGATAGATAGATAGGTCCCGGTGGGGGGGGGGGGGGGGGGGGGGGGGGGTGAAACAGCTGCGCCAGAAGACTTTAATATTGCGCGCGTGTGCGCTCCCTCCACGCGCACGTGATTCTGATGCTTTCAAAAACAGCAGATCTACAAGCTTATAGCATGGGATTCGACTGACTTGTTAGTCTCATTTGTAGAGGAAAGATGTCTGTCTGTCTGTCTGTGCGCACACGCACGCACACTCACACACAGACAGACAGACAGACAGACAGACAGACAGACAGACAGACAGACAGACAGACAGACAGACAGATAATGTTACGTGCGTGGAAATAAATGACAGAAAATAAGAAATACATTATAATAAATTACAATAAATGCATGACTGCTACCAAATGAAAATCTACATTTTACAGATCATATAAACATTAAAATGATAAGAATTCAAGTAAAATTGACAAAGATCTGGCTTAATGAAATCTCAACCGCTCTGTGTCAAAGCGCAAAATATAAAATTATTATGAGTGACACCTTGGGCCTGGGGGGGGGGGTCCGGGGGGGGTCCCGGTGGGGGTGGGGGGGGGGGTCACGCAGGTGGGGGGGGGTGAACAGCTGCGCCAGAATACTTTAATATATTAATACTCCCTCCTCGGTTTTTTTTTTTCCTATTGAAAAAAAAAAAAAAAAAAAAAAAAAATTTTTTTGCCGGGCTCCCAAACTTGGGGGAGCCCCGCAAAAAAAAAAAAAAAAAAAAAAAAAATATATATATATTTTTTTTATATCTATTTTTCGGAATGGCAGGGTTTATTTCAAAATTTCAAAACCCCCCCACTCCTACACCCCCCCATTCCGAAAAAAAAATTCGGAGTGGGGGGGTGTAGGAGTGGGGGGGGGGGTTTTCGGAATGGGGGGGTGTATAAGTGGGGGGGTTTAGGAATGCGGGGGTGTACCCGCGCCTGATTGGTGCTTCGTTCTCAAACTGCACACATAGTAACGTGCTTTCCACAGATTGTACAGGGAAGCCATGCCATAATTAGACTGTGTCTCGTTTTGTTTTTACACCATTCTCTGAATAAACAAATTTTTCATGAAAATATAGTACAGCTGTTTTATTTTGTTACTATAATATCACTGGTATTAATATACTTTTGCCTTGCAGACCAGACCCCACTGACCCAAATGCAGCATTTTCTCATTTAATGCTATGTTTAAAGTTGCATTGTGTGATATTTGTAATATAGTGACAAGGTCTGAAAGTAATATGATAATAACATTTAAGGGAGACGTTAACCAGAGTGTCTCCGCACCGGTCACGTTTTTCTTTTTGTACCTCCTTCCTAAAGCATTATTGCCAAAAGGCTCATAACCTGGTCATGAATCTGTAAAGAAACACCTTTGTCACCTCCCTCGCTGCTCACCTCCTCCTATATCCATGCTTATGGTGGATTATGCAGCACAAATTGACCTGTAGTACAGTAGCTAAATTTGTCTTGCTTTGGCTGTCGTATAGGCTGTTGGCCGCATTAAGGGGAGATTGGAGAGCTGTCTTGTTTTGACGCACACCAGCATATTGGTACAAGTGCATATCGTACAAGGTGTGTGGATGTTTCCTCCAAAGAGGACACACTTCTGTGCATAATTTAAAGCTGCTATCCATAATTTTTTTGTGAATAAAACGTTATTAACCAATCTGTATAGATAACTGCAGTCATTGGCTGGGTAGGACCACTACTGGGTGACAAGAGTTATTGCATGAAAGACAAATGGAAAATAACTTGCAAAAGAAATAACATATAGTTTAAAACTAGAAAGGTGCGCCCAGTAGAGGTCAAATCTCTGCCAGGGGCATGCCCTAATAATAATGTGATGTATCCAGAGCCATGAAACTGTGGCATGTGATTGACTAGTTGCACATCTCCCTACTCTTTTCCGCCCTCCCTCTCTCTGTCTGTCATACATATTCATTGTCTACCTCTCTCTCTATCTTTCTGTCTGTCAGATTGCTGTCATTCACATTTCTCTGTAATGCACAAAGTCTCATTCTGCAATTTTCAATTTGTCAGGTTTTCGAGAGGAAGTAGCTCTGTGTCACGATCCGTGACATGTTCTGTCTCCCTGCTGTGTTTTCATGTGTTCCTTGTTTTCTTGTCATAGTTAGTGTTTTACTTTTCAGTTGTGCTCCTTTAATTGTGGGATCGCTAAAGCAATCACACTACTGTTATTGTCAACACCGTTTTTTGGCCCCTAACTAGTCCTTCATACTTTTAGCTACAAACTCCGTTCCAACTCTTCAACGTTCGGCCTACTCAGGACATGTCGGCTACCATTTGAATTTTTGAAATAATTTGTACTTTTAGAGATATTTCACTTTTTACTTCTAAAAAACTCCCATTCATTTCAATGGAGAAATTCATACTTTTAGATAGAAACTCCGTTCCAACTCTATAACGTTCAGCCTACTTAGGACATATTGGCTACCATTAGAATTTTTTGAAATAATTTGTACTTTTAGAGATATTTCACTTTTTAAATAGTAAAAATACTTAAAAGTTGATAAAAAGAGTAAAAATACTTAAAAGTTGTAAAAATTAGTAAAAGCTACTTTAAAGTAAATAAAGTGACTAAAAATACTTTAAAGTAAATACCTTGAGTAAAAATACTTAAGAGTACTTATATTGAGTAAAAATACTTAAAAGTACTCAAAATGAGTAAAAATACTTAAAAGTTGAAAAAAATGGTAAAAATACTTAAAAGTTGATAAAAAGAGTAAAAATACTTAAAAGTTGTAAAAATTAGTAAAAAATACTTTAAAGTAAATAAAGTGACTAAAAATAATTTAAAGTAAATACATTGAGTAACAATACTTAAGAGTACTTAAATTGAGTAAAAATACTTAAAAGTACTCAAAATAACAATACAAATACTTTAACACCTTTCAAACCTTTCGAACCTTTCAAACCTTTCAATCCTTCAAACCTTTAGAACCTTTAGAACCTTTCAAACCTTTAGAACCTTTCAAACCTTTAGAACCTTTAGAACCTTTCAAACCATTCAAACCTTTAGAACCTTTAGAACCTTTAGAACCTTTAGAACCTTTAGAACCTTTAGAACCTTTCAAACCTTTAGAACCTTTCAAACCTTTAGAACCTTTCAAACCTTTAAAACCATTCAAACCTTTAAAACCTTTAGAACCTTTCAAACCTTTCAAACCTTTCAAACCCTTCAAACCTTTCAAACCTTTCAAACCTATAACACTACTAACACTATCAATACTCAATACCAGCAACATTCTTAGCGATCCCACACTGTTTCTTCAGGAACAGTACCTTCTAGTTCTGATGTAATGTTGCTTTCCTTGTTTCTTAGTTACAGTTAGTTTTACTTTACACTTGTACCTTTTATTTTGTAGTATGTTAGTGTCTCCTGGTTTCCTCTGTTGCTACTGTTACCTGTCTTGTCTCACCAGTCCTGTGATTTGCCAGTGTTTCCACCTGTGTCCTCTTAGTCCAGCCTATCCCAGTGTTGATTGTCTGTTGAGTTCACCTGTGTCTAGTTAGTCATGTCTATTTGTGTGCTCTTGTGTTCTCTTGTGCCTGTTGGTTTGTCGTATATAGTCACTGTGTTCAGTCCCGCTCTCCAAGGGCGCCGATACTGTGGGTGCCTCGGGGCTAGAGCACCCAGGGGAAATGGCTAGCTCAATAAAGAACCTCTCACTCCGCTATACAGCTCCGAGATGAGGTTCTAGGTGGTTACCTTCCAGAATCGGGTGAACGTCCGCCAAGGCTCCGCTGTTTACCCTTTTGTATATGTTGTATCCCAAAACTAATGGTAGATTCCAAGCCGCACGGATGTTTAAAGTTTGGAACGGAGCATAATATTTTAGGTCCGAAGCGAAACTACCCGTTTTAATCGCTTATTTAGTCAGCCTGTGGCCATGTTTCCCATTGTAGCCAAACCGGGAGCAGTACTGGCAGCGGACGTAGGGGGGTTTTCCGGGTTGAATGGGAAACATGGCCACAGACTGACTAAATAAGCGATTTAAACGGGTAGTTTCGCTTCGGACCTAAAATATTATGCTCCGTTCCAAACTTTAAACATCCGTGCGGCTTGGAATCTACCATTAGTTTTGGGATACAACATATACAAAAGGGTAAACAGCGGAGCCTTGGCGGACGTTCACCCGATTCTGGAAGGTAACCACCTAGAACCTCATCTCGGAGCTGTATAGCGGAGTGAGAGGTTCTTTATTGAGCTAGGAAATGGCTAGCACCCATCACAAACTCATCACAAAAAAAGAAAAAGAAAAAAACTCAGACATCTTCACTTCATGGAGTACATTTTGTGTACCAAATTAACTGAATTAACCACATTATGGTAACAAACCCCCCCCAAAAATGTAACAAACCCGGAAAATAACCGCAACCGTGCTTTGCACACCCAAAAGCGTGGACATAAATCGGCGCCCCTGCCGCTCTCTAGTGTTGTAATTGTATCCTAGAGCTTAATTTCCCAGTTTTAGTTTCCTAGTGTTTTCCTCGTGCCTGTTCTTAGTGTTCCCTTTGTCGTTTGTTAAATAAACCCCTTGCATCTGAACTGTTCTGCCTCCGCTTCACTGTCTGCACTTGAGTCATTCACTTCTGCCTTGCATCGTGACACTGTAATATCGCTTTTCAGTCGCTTCTGTTGATAAAGTCCTCTTCCTCTTGACTCAAAAATCGATGTGGAGCAGCAAAAAGCAGACATTTCCTATCGCAACCTTTGATTGACTGGTATAGTTATGCAAACATAACTGACATATGTTATTAGCATTCGGACTTTGCCCATTACAGAGAAATCTGAATGACTTTTTCCATTACAGAGAAATCTAAACGACTTTGCCCATTACAGAGAAATCTGAATGACAGCATTCTGACAGACAGATGAAGAGAGCGACAGAGAGTGGGTGGAAGACTGTAAGAACGATGTAGAACTGGTAATCAAATTCCACCCACTGTTTCATGGCCCTCCGTCATAATTACACTGCATACATTGCTATTAATATTAGGGCATACCTAACTTGTCATTTTCAAATCCAGCATGCTTGTGTGGCAACTGTACATGTATGTGATTTCAAGACTCTATTAGGCTATTAGTTTTGATGCATACGTCAATATTCTAGTCTAAGCGTAGTCAAAGGGGGTTGAATTTGAGGGTTGAATTTGCATGGACATTTGACTCATGATTTTGGGGTTTGGGGCATGTTGTCACTTTGATGAATGTATATTTTGGTGTTCACTGCCTGCGTTTTTCCATGTCGGTACTAGCCTGGCTCCAGCCCCTAAATCGCTAGCCACGGTCATTAAAAAAATATAGCATAGGTTCAGGCGATGGAGTGAAACGAAATGAAAATTCAGGGTGAGTGTCAGGCTACCTCCATACTGTAACTAGCTGGGAAATGATTGGCCAAAAATGAACCCTGCCTTGATTGCCCTGTAGTTATGAAAATAGAAGGTATTTCAGCTCAATGGGATTGTCACAGAGCAGCCTCTTGCAGACACATTTTCTCTATGTTCAGCTGTACACATTCATATTGAAATATATGTTATGCTCGAAACTTGTAGATTCCCAGTCACACAGAAGGTGCACATTCAGTTGTGACTGGGATCTCTTTAATATCCTTTTGTTTATCTGCACAGGAAGATACTGTTGGTGTTAGTTGAGTGATTGGTGCCTGAAGATCTGATTGAAAGGTGCCTCTTAATCCTGTTAGCTGATTGATTAGAACATGGGGTGCATCTTGGGTGGATTGCTATTGTACTGTAGCCTGGTAAAGCCCCTCCCTCCGGAAAATCTCATTTCCATTTGATTTCAGGAAGGAGTCTGGCCTGAAGGCTTGTCTGGGCGTTTCTAGCCCGTTCACCAAATGGACGAGCCTATCAGCGTCGTCGCTCATCGTTCGTGATTGACAGCGAAAGTTGGCCAATCAGGTGGCGAGTTCGAGTGAGCCCGAATGGAACCAAGTGCAGCCTGAGTGCAGCCGACCAAAAACGAACAGCAGCCATCTTTTTTGACCGCAGTGTTTTCTACTCTCTTTTAAACTTAAAAATGCTCTCAAACTTTTTTGAGGCACGGAATTTACTTTTAAGATATCGTTTGGATAGAATTTAGTTGTTTAACTTCATATATGTGGTCAATTAATCATGACAGAGCCTATTTAAAAATAAAAAATCTGAGAACCGGCAGGGGCGGGCAGTGACACGCATGTATCCGAATAAGGCAACCTATTTTGGGCATGGCCGTCTCAAAAGTCCCGTTGCGTCACATTAGTCTGGAGGTGGTAAAAATGCACTGGCTGAAGGGGAACACTGCTGATTGGCTGAAGGGGTTGTCAGTCAACGGTATTACTCCCGCCCAACTCCAGCCCACAGCCAAATTGCAGAATGGGCGATCATGCCAGACTCACTCCTGAAATAAATTACAAATTAGATTTCCGGAGGGAGGGTTTACCAGGCTAATTGTACTGTGGTTGGTTGATTAGAAATGGAAGGGTGGAGTTTGCAGAGTATAAGGTAAACAGCTCGTAGGCTGGAGCACTCAGCAGTAGGCTAATGTTGAAGTGTGGATGAGGGAAATGGACGCATTGGGTGGCGAATAGCTGGGTGGAATGGTGTCACATTCACAGCACTCACACCGCTAATCTCAAATGGCGAAGGATAAGAGAGGTTATGAGAACAAAAGGAAAAGGAATAATGATACAACTAGCTCAACTGGTGAAAACTGTTTTGAGGAGTGACGTGATTGGAATGAGAGCAGTGTCAAAACAAACGTCTTATTTAGTGATCCACATGCAGTAGGCAAGTTTGTGACAGAGTGGGGGAAATAAGGTCGATGAGGTTAACAAGGATTGGGATGGGGATAATAGAGTGCAGGACAAAGCAACAGATGAAGGAAGTGTTGAGGATTAAGAGGTACGACGGGAGCGAGGTAACTTGTTTCCGAATGAGAGAAAGGCCAAGGAAGAAGGGAGTAATTAATGGTGTGGCACTGACAGTTGACATAGAAGCGATTGTGGATGGTGACTGTGTATATGAGGCCAGAAGGATGTCACGATATAGAGAAGGAACTAAGCGAGTCGATCTGTATTACGTTTGAAGCAGAGTTGCCAGACAGAATATACATTGAATATGTGTGCTATAGAGTAGGCTGCCATGGGAGAGGTTTACACTCTCCATAGATTTGTGTTTGATTTTTTTTGTTGTATTTCTTCAGTTGTAGATTTCTGATTTCTGCCTGCCTACTGGTCCACTTTTTGAAAGTTTCATGGTTTTTGCTGACTGTCGAACCAATTTAGAAGCGCCCACAATGTGAAAGCCAAAGAATACAGTGTAGTTAGTGTAAGGTTGGGTAGCAAGAGCCAGTCAGTTCTAGTTCGCTGTTACAAAGAGAGCTTGAGACGAGTTATGTTACAGTATCTATTTTAGATTAAGGCATTTCACACTATATTGGCTCAGCTGTCCTTAATGACAATGTAACCCACACAGCCAGTTATTAGTTCAGTCAGTTAAAGGTTATTTGTTTTATTTTCCTATTCTACTGTAATGTGATATAGACTGAGAGAGCACACTAGCCTATGTATTTTCTCCATTCTTAAACAAATTGTGTCTAAAAACCTAAGTGTCTACCTTGAGTTATTTACTTTTTATGAGATAAAAACAAATGCATCTGCTTAGCTTTCAGGCTTCATTCAGTATTGCACCCTTTAGTCTGTTATCTAGCAGCTTAATAAAAAATAATGAAAAAATGGCGCACATTTCAATGCCAATATCAACATACAATGACAGATTAGCCAGGGATTTTTTTGTCAATAATCCTTTACTAAATGAAGATAAGTATATGGTACAGACAAAAGCATGGGCCCTCATAAAGCAGTGAAAAGGGTTGATAATTCATGGGGCCGTGGGGACGCAGTATTAATGCAACCATCTGGGTGACCAGAATCATATCTTGTCATTGGGTGCAGATGGCGACAAACCTGGTCAGAGCAATGAGATAATTGTGTTGTTCTGGAGCTTATGCTATGCAAATGTCAAGTAGTCAACGTAAGCTTAAGGTACAACATGTACGCACGCACGCACGCCCACACACACACAATTATATATTACAGTCTTGTCTGAAAAACAACACCAACCCTCAAACTGACAAACTAGCTTATGAAATGATCAAATATAAATTACAAAATGTTAAGGTTTCCTGGTTTATTCATTTTCCCAGCGAACATAATCATTATTTATCCCTAATGTGAAAATACACTACACAAATGCCAACAAATCCAGCCGCTTTCACCTTTCCTCATTCTGGAAGGTAGAATACATTGTGATACTACAGTATGTGGATTAATATAAATACAGTGTTGCATACAAAGCCATCAAAGCGGAAATGCAGCAGATATTTTTGCCGAGTTTGATGTAAAGTGTCGATGTCGATGTTGAGCTCAAGGACAAAGTGTAGGCGGCTAATTACAAAGTACTAATATACAATTATTTCTTAACAATCTAAAAATATTTTTTCCATTTTAAAAGTCTGATGTTAAGAACTGAGACAACTTTAATGAAGAAAAAGATGAATTTTCAGCATCTACAGTAGGAGCTGCTTGAGATGATGTGAGAAGATGTAGCACTCAATAAGTATAGATTTGTAATATCCGAAAGACCATGAACCATGACCTTAGAGAAACAATAATGTATAATGATTACTCCACACTATATTTGAAAGGCCATCAATGCCATGTTCTTCTAAAAATCAAACATGGCTATTCCAGTCCATTAAGATTTTAATCAAAAAACAATTAAGACTCCCTTGGGGTAGTGCAGCAGTATTGCAGTTTAAGGCCTCATAGTGGCATTTTCCATTCAAGCATAGATCAATAAGAATAATAACTCATATAACTAGCTAACTGCACCAATTATTACACAGCAAAATAAAGTCAAATAAAAAAAAACTAAAATAAAAGATATGAAGGTGCATAAAACCAGAAACAATTGAGACGATTCACAGAACGTGTCACAGTGCCAAAAATTGAAACTGTGTGGAGTGTCACTCTACACTGGTATTACGTATTTGTCATTCCTTCAAACATTTTAGGCATCACAGATTTATGTACCGACAGGCTGTGTGTTTATGCTTTTGTGTATTCATGTACGTACGTGTCTGTGTCTGCTGAGATGTTTAGTGAGTGTGTATCTGTGCTTGTGTACGGGGATGTATGCACACAGTACAATCCTCAGTGTTAATTTAATCATTTGTATTGTGACTCTGAAGAGTGAGCAAAAGTAACCACTATTTGGTTATATTTGTACACTCTCAAGTCAATTGAACACCGAGTGTTTTTCTGTGTAGGCGAGGCGGGCGAGTGTCCGCGACGAGCAGCCGATGGCCTCACGCGAAGCCTTGCGTGGCGTTCGAGTTGGCAAGCTGTGGCGGACAAAATAGGTTTATCACGTGAATCTAAAGGAGCACTCCCTTCACACATCTCAGCCAATCACAGCGATTGGGGGGTGGAACATTTCACTGGGAATAGCATACAAGCACACGTACTGTAAGTACCGTACAGGTTCTGTGTGCCTAAAGCCTGATTTGTACAGGTACCTGGTTTGCACATTGTGTCTTACACCAAAAAATAGTAGATCCACAAGCTTAAAATGCATCGCAGCGTGCTGCGTTGTGAGCTTGTACATCTGCTATTTTCGGTGCGTCAGGATGTTGATGGAGCCCATGTTTGTGTGCCGTCTATTTATTTATCTTAAGTCCAACTGGTTCACTTGAGGAGATTCTGAAGCATGGCAGTGGCGTAGGTTGGGCGGGCCTGCTTGCTCTCGATAGCGCTCCTAAGGTACTGGATCCCGTCGCAGCGCTCCCAGATCTCTTCAAATTGCCTGGGCAGGATCTCCGCACCCCTCTTCCGGGTCAGACCCGTCTCCTCCAGGCTCAGCTCGCACATCTCCATGTCGTCTTTCCCTGTACAGAGGAGGAACATACTGTCAGGGGAAACGTGCACTTGAACACGTGCACACACATATCCATCAATACATTACACACTCACATCACTGCATATTAGGCCTGTCCCCGACTAAGGATTTGTATAGTTGAATCTGATTGGCGACTACATTAATTGCCAATAGTCGACTGGCAGTCGAATAAGGACACCCCCCCCAAAAAATTAATTTAAATTAAATTAAATTGAGATTGGCAGTGGAATCAGTCTGATTCGAATCGGCCAATCTCTCAGTCAAATCATGCAAAAAATATGTTATGCAATAGAGGAACATTCCATTTGGGCTGTAGGGGTGCTTAGTGTCTGATTTAACATATACTATTGGTTTCTCCCAATAAATCATGATGTATATCCTATTTTTGGCAAACTATTAGTTAATTAATATAAAAAACTAGGCCAATCTCTCAAAAAATAAAAAAAATCTTTATTTATTTTTATTTTTATAATTCGACTAAGAGATTGGCAGTCGACTCAGACATCCCTCGACTAATTAGTCAACTATTCGACTACCAGAGGTCAGGCCTACTGCATGTGTGTATATATATATATATATATATATATATATATATTATACTATATTAATGTAATATTATACTATATTAAATTAAAACTCAGTTCTAGAAGACCTACCAGCCACCAACACAATGGGGCTTTTGTCTGGATGTAGCTCCATCTGTCTGGCTATCCAGGGCCCATCAAAGTGGGCATACCACCAGCCCTTCTTCTTGTTCTGGGGGTCCTTGTACTGGTCTGCTGGCCGGATGAATGGAATACGGAAGTAGCGCTGTTGGCGGTTCATGGCCACTTCCTGTTGCTGGTTTACTATCGAAGGAGCAGGGTTCTGTTCGGCTGTGGTGGGGCAATGCATCAGGGAGCAAACAGACAGCATTAAGGGCAAGATTGTTTCGTTTTTCTTCACAACAAGCATTATTAAGGGTGTACTGCAACGTTTTGCAACCAAAGCGCCAGAATGTTACTTCAAAGAGTTGCGGGAAAAGTTTATCCAACACCGTTAAACACAAGAGGGTTATAAAACAAGGCATGAAGCTCAAAAATAGATCAAAAAGAGATCAAAGCCATCAAAAATACCCCAGAAAATGCCCACGTAATTAGGACCGGATGAAACCAGGTAAAGCTGAAAGCTAAGGCTAGAGCCTTATGAAATAGCCTTGTCTTGGTCGTAATGGAGGAAGTGGCAGCAGGAGTGAAAAAGTTTAGTGAAGTGAAGGGATGAAAAAGTGTGGAAATTAAGACAAACAAAGAGGACTAATGTATGCACTGTATAGTATGTGAGAGAGTGTGTGCGTGCGTGCGCGTGTGAGTGTGTGTGTGTGTGTGTATGTGTGCGCGCGTGCGTGCGTGTGTGTTACAGGTATAAATCATGGTTGGTTGAGTTGAGATTTATCACAACTGACCATAGTCGGTGACTGATTTAGGGGCCCTCTGTTCAGTTCCATCATCAGTGCGTTTCTTGTTCTTGGATTTCCAAGCATGGTAGACCTTCAAACGTCGGTGGAACTCCTCCCTGCATGCCGCCAGCAGCTCAATGTCTGTCCGCAAAAGAGGCCATCAGTCAGCACACAAACATAACTGCAACAGGCACACGTTGAATCTGTATGTTTCAAGATGTCAAGGAGATTCCAACCGCAACGATAATAATCAATAACATCAAATGATTTACAATGTATGTACTATGTAGCTATGTAAAGTACAGATATATTCAGTATACAATATAATGCTACAAGATTTGAATCATTCAGAAAGGCTTTAAGATATTACACACACACACACACACACGCACACGCAAACGCACACGCACACGCACACGCACACGCACACGCACACGCACACGCACACGCACACACACACACACACACACACACACACACACATTGTCTATTAGAAAGTCATTGGTTAGAGTGGAACTAAAGTGGCATCTTGGCTGCTATTCCCATTTATGTTGATTCAGAGGAGAATGACTACAAAAGACATCTGCTATGTTCCAGAATGGAGGTAATTTCCTCTCTCTCTGCCTCTAAAAGACATTCTGATTAGAGTTCTCAACGGGCCTGAAAATTAAGGCCTGGCCCTAACTTGGCCCAAACAATCACCATAATGTTAGGCTCTGAAAATGTTGGGTCGGGTAGGGTCGGGTTCGGGCAGAATTTGAGAACTCTAATTCTGATTAGCTGTAGCAGCCGTCAGGAGATTTTTTTTTTGGTGAAGAATTCTCTAATTTCCACATACTGTCCAGCTGCAGTCTCAACTTTTTTAACAACCAGTCATATACCAAGACAATGACTGTGGAGGACAGACCACGAGACCCCCACAAGACCCCCACAAGAAGTTTTGATACACTTTCTTTTGGGGGTATAGGAGTTTAGTTACCAAAAACATAGACAGATGTTGAATTATTAACTATGGGGACTGAATAAATGATGCTGGAATGATGGAGGTGTGTAATGCATTCCACCATGGCCGTGTGTGTGTGTGTGTGTGTGTGTGTGTGTGTGTGTGTGTGCGTGTGTGCGTGTGTGCGTGTGCGTGTGTGCGCGAGTGTGTGTGTGTGTGTGTGTGTGTGTGTGTGTGTGTGTGTGTGTGTGTGTGTGTGTGACTGTGTGTGTATGCGTGTGTAATAAAATCGAAGAGGCCCAACGCTGAGCAGCATGCCCGGGGTGTGTTCAGGTGTTCTGTTCTGCTCTGCTCTGCTCCGTCTTACCACAGGAGGTGTTGATAACGTCCCGCAGCTCAGCGTACTTCCATTTGCTCAGATCGTACTTTTTCACCCCAGCAGCAGCCTTGGTTGCCTGCACCTGAGGACCCCTGAGGGCATAAAGGCAGAGAGACAGAGAATGAATTGAGACACACACACAACAGAGAATGAGCCCGGGGAGTTTGAGTGGCAGGGATGGAGGTCAGGTAAGCTATCACTATGGTACAGGACTAGGGTTTCACAGTGGATGGGATGTTCTGACATTCTCTGTTCTGAAATGAATAGCTAGCAGTTGCTAACTGTAGGCAAAAAAGTTATTAGAACATTATAAGCATCCATTGAAGACAAGATCAAGCGGCCAATGAGCAGACAATCATGGGAGATTTGATATGTGATGAGTGACAAATCAACACTTATGTTAGATCACAGTATATAAATATAGAAATATGAAGTTAATCACTATACACAGTTACTGTATAACTAAGAAAGAAAATAACCTAGAGCATACTCTACATTAACACTTATTAGTCCATCTAATAGCACAGAGTCTAAACTAGGCCTCCTCTGTTTCTGTGCCTACTTAGCAGACTCCTCCAGAGTGTCTGAGCTCCACCCCTGCTGGTCCACGACTGCTAACTCAATAATGGACAGGATTTACTGTAAGGGCAGTCGTTCTCTAAGTGGGATTTGGGGATCCCCAGGGGTCCTTGAGAGGGTTCTAGGGAGTCCCCAGCTAATTGATAGTTAGGAACCAAATGGCGTTAATGGACACTTATATTTCTGTAACTGGCAAGCTCCATCGGGTACAGAAGGTAAGATTTGAATAAGATGGATGCAGAACGGAACTAGGACCTGACGTGGCAGAAGAGGTTCGCAGTGGGAGGGCTGGAGGGCAGAAGTCAAGGGAGGAACCGTGGACACTGAGCGAAACCTCTCAGTGCTGCTCAAGCTCTGCAGGAAGGAGAGCCAACATGGGCAGCAACGGAATAACACTGTATGTGTGCCAGGTTTTTTGTGTGCATGTGTTTGTATGCAGGTGCAACACAAGTGGCATTTTGTGCAGCTCTCCAACTATACCGCAGCGCTTGCTGTGAGTACCCTGGGTCAGCAATGCTCAGCATATTCAATGGAGAGAGAGAGATATAGTGTGGTCTCTCTGGATGCCTGGGCTAACACTGCTGAGATTAAGGGCTATAAGTCCAAGAGCCCTATTTTCGTTCGAAGATCCTAAATCCACTATTTGGGGATTTGGCATTGCGCATTGGCTACCAAATGTAATTTGGTACCCACTGCAACAGGAGATTGCCACTCTAGGGGAATATGTGCCAGCTTTACACAGAGAATGTGGATGTGCAAATACCACTGATATGATCAAAGCCAAATTGCGGGGCCAATCACTTAGTTTGGATAAAAGAGGTGTTTCATTAATAAAGAAATAGCTATGGCTTCAAATGTGAGATGAGATGACAAAAACAATTCTCTGATCTTTGTCACAGAGTCTTGTGAGTCACAATTATGTAGGTTCATTTAGTTTGTGGTGAGTGTCAGATATGCAGCTATCCACAAGATCTTACATTTGCCACACCATTTGCCACACCATTCTCTATGGATATTTTAGTGCTAGCATTCAAGTTAAAATGTTTATTTTTAATGCAGAAAAACAACCAAAGCCACCAAAACTAAAAGTATAAGCCTGATGAAACACGCATCCAATTTATGCAGGAATGAACTCAACCTCAAGTGTGTACAGTATATACAGTTGCATAGGTTTTAGACTGAAATGTTAACGTGCTTCTACATCTAATTTCTCCTCGAAGACTGACAAGGTGTTCACGCAAAAACTTAAATCCTAACAAATTGAGCTCAATTAAACTGAGTTCAACTGAGCGCTGGCGTGATCATTTGCTGGAGCAGGTTGATGATGACAGTGTCTGCTCTGACATTGAGGAGAGGGCACACAGCTCTGAGCTGCAAAGCTGCTGATCCTCCCCACCAGGTGGGATGCATAAGCTACCTGCCAGTAGCGGGTGTCCATCAATGTCATTTGATCAAATTACTACCAACAGTACATAGCTAAAAGCCTCATTTATCATAGCTAAAGCCTCATTTATACTTAGTTGCGTGCCGCTCTCGGGCTCAGTAAAAAGCAGATCTACAAGGTCACAACGCATCACGAATGTGACGCGTTGTGAGCTTGTATTTCTGCCATTTACTGCACACAACACCAGCATGCAACTAAGTATAAATCAGGCTTAGGACGGCTAAACACTTAATAATTAGAGGCTACTGATAGCGCTTCAAAGAGCAGCGCTGCATGAACTTGATCCCCAAAATGTTTGACACGTTTTAGCATATTTGTTGATGTTTTTAAATGAAATCTTTGGTGATATTTAGATCAACAGAACACTCTTTTAAACGCAAAATATAATGTAATCTTTAAACTTCCCCATTATTTTTTTAGGCTATTCATGCGTAAATTGCGCTTGTATCTTTTACCTTTTCATTTTGGGATACTGTAAATATTCACATATTTAATTTTAATAAACTGCCATGTGAAACAACAACACATTGCACTGGGTACAGAACAGGTGACGTATTTTTGTATCAAATGCTAGATTTCTAACCGCTACTGTACAACAATTACATTTATAAGTAGTATTACAGTACTATGTGAATGTTTAACAAATGTGGCTAATATTGCAAAACTAAAGTACAAGCAATGGGAGTGGGGGAGCATCATACATTGCCAAAGCCTCAACCACTTTACACTCTATTTTATACTTGGTCGTACAATGGTATCGTGCGGCGAATAGCCTATCTACAAGCTCACAACGTATCGCAATACAACGAGTTGTGCGCTTGAATATTGTAACTGTCTGAAAAGGTGTCATATAATCCCATGAGGGATGGGCCACGAGGTGGCATGACACTTAAATAAAATAATTCATTCATTCATATTATGTAATTGACATGACCAAAATAGGGACGCCAGGTTGATAAGCTTGTGTTGTTCACCAGCACCGCAAACAACATATTCAACATTTCGAGCTTTGAAGAACGCAGAGAGAATTAGGGAATCAAAAATAGAATAGAAGCCCCATTTTATGATTTGCCACGTCATCTTCTGTTTTGAAACATTCGGTTAGCAGGCATGCCGAACATATAAATGGCACATTGATTCATGTGTCCCAGATTTTGACTTTGACGATCTTGTGTAGATTTCTCAAAACTCAAAAGAATCACAGCCATTGCTTATGGTTGCTTTGCGTTGCAGGTGTAATCCTGGAATACGGAGAGATTTGCTACTTAGATTGGGATTAAATAAGGGGGGGGGGGGGGGGGGTGAGTGATCATTGTTTGCATTAGGTGAAGCGTGGAGAGGGGCGGTTATAGGAAGCAGTAGTTATGTCTTACATGGCTCTTGATGAGGATGCAGAGATAGGCAGAGCTGTGAACCCATTGCTGGGAGAGAACAACAGGAAAGATGTAGGTTACACATGCAGGCAGAGATTAAAATAACTTTGTTTCCCCCTGAGGTTACATATTCAGTCACTGTATCTACTACATACGTGCAGTATACTGTTTACTGCTCAAACATGCATTGTATTATTTATGCACTGTACTGTATGTTGATTTTGACATGTGATATGTGTACTGTATAACAAACTGTGGTATGCTATGTCAGTTGTGTTTTTTAATGTACTGTATGTGCATATATTATGTATGTGTGCATGGCACTATATGTACAATGTTGATTTTGACATTAAGATACGTGTGCCATACTGTCCTTGTATCTCCATATTTAATCTTTTTATGATTTTCCATCCTATTTCATAATTCATCACACGAGTGGTGTGCAAGAGTAGTGACAACAGCATTCTACAAGCTCACAATGTGTTGCATCTCGTGAGCTTGTAGATCGGTTGTTTTAGGAGGAAAAAAAGAAGAACATGTTGGAAAAATCTATAAAAATCTTGAAATATTGAACCTATGAAAAGTATTAACAAGATCTTGTAACAAAAAAACAATGACATTTGAAATCCCAAATATGTTTGACATAAAAGGTTCCCCGCCCGACAGCGACGATGTTCATGAACAGACTGTGGATTCGTATGAATAATGTGAGTTGTGGTTTGTACTGTGTGTGAATAATGGTACTGCACCTGCGCAGGCCCGCCGCATCCAACTGTCCGTCTTCAGTGATGAGCTCAGCCTCGCTCTGGGCGATCCTCATGGCAAGCTCTCTGTCTCTCCTCTCCTGTTCCACCATGGTTGTACGCTGTACCTCCTCTTCACGGTCCAAGGCCAGCTGGACCTCCATCTCAGCCTAAAGAAAGCACACACACGCACATGCAATTATTAATGTTTTCCTTAAAGGTAGGGTAAGTGATTTACTTTGGTTAAAATAAGTCTTAAATAGCTCTATATTTTGATAGTACTCATTTGTTCAGGAAAAGGAGTCTCCATGTCTCTCCAGCTCTTTAATGTAAAAGTACAGAAAGTAATATATTAAGGTACCATGTTTCTTTTGATTGAAAGTAATTAGTAATAATACACATAATACACAATTTCCCTACACCACTAGGAGTAAAGAGGGTGTTTAAATGTTTACAATTATAGTAGGATTTATACCAAAATATATTTGAAAAATAGCTTAAAGACAAAAGATGCCATCAAATCCACAGTGGAAACCAAAAGTTCCCAGATCAGTCAGGGATGAAAGTAGACTTTGGAAACTAATCTTGGGAGACTCATGGCTGATGACAGCCTGGTGTCAAAGTGCCTCAAAGCGAACGTAATGGTGACAGCATACAAATATGCAAGTGGCCTGGCTGAGCTGAGAGGGCAAGGGTAGGTGCAGTGCGAGGCTGCCCGTCAACGCTAAACAGCAGAACAACTGCTTTGGATCAGCGTTGGGCCTCAAGACAGAGAGAATGGGGCTCGGTGAGAGATTATGTAGAGGCAGAGGGCATTAGACACAGATGGTAGAAGGTTTTAGGTAGAGGGGTGTGCCCAGGGATGAAAAGATTTAGTCTAACAAGGGTACAGTAGATAGTGGGCATGAAGGAGGCAGTGGAGTATATGGAAAAAGAGATACCGGTGAGGTTAGGAGAGATGATAGTTGAGAGAATAGGGGACTAGGCAGAGGGAGGAAAGACAATGCTGTGCATAGGCTAAAGCCTAAAGCTGAAAAGGGAAAATAAAACATAGAACGAGTAAGCAATAACTCACAACAGGCCATGGCATATTGTGTCTACCGGTATCTAAGGGGTGTTGTTCAACTGACAACCACCGTAGCTGTGATAAAATCACAATATAACATGGCCTGGAATGAACAATAGTATTTCATAAAACGGTTACCAAATATGTCAGTAGTCAAAATTATAGACACATCCCAATTAAAACAGTTTCAGCCATGAAGTAGGCCCTCCCGAGTCCTGACTGCCTGCATAAACAATCAGTTTCTGTTTAGATTAGGTGACTGATGATCATTGTTTCTTGCAACATTTGCATGTTTTTTAAACAAATGTTTTCCTTCTTAGCTGTGGAGTGATAAACAGTAGAACTGTACACATGCATTAGACTTCATTGCCATGGTACAGTATAGTTAGCTTACCACACCTATCATACCAATCATAGTACACGACTTGAGATACCCGTTTTATAATAGTCATGATATAAACTGAGGGAATTCATGGTTCCATAAAGTAAGAAAAGGACAGTAACGTGACAATCCAAATGCATTGTAAAGATAAAAGTGATGGATGATAGTCCCACAGTGGGATATAAGGCTTCTTTATAGGAAGGAGTCAGCAGGTAGTGGAATTTGGAATCATCAATCATGATCAGTGGGTGACAGACCACCACCCCACCTCCCCAAGTCTGACTCAGCTGTTGCTGTGGGAGACAGCAAAATCACTTTGACTCCGAAGGGTAGAAGATTGGTCCGCCCCGACACCGGACCCATGACATCAGGGTCAATAGTAGAGTACAGTACATTTCTATACAGTACACTCAAGGTCTTCAAACTGTGTATTCAGGTTGCAATCGCTTCATAATTTGAACAGCAACATTATCTGCCATTTTTGAAAAATATGTAAATATGTATTTTTTAAAGCGAACATTTGTAAAATATTTTGTTCCTGGGACCCCCAGAAGCAAAGATTTGAGTTACAAATCTTCGCTTTAAAAAGATATATATTCAAAGATTTGCAAAAAAAAATATGATTTTTCAAAAATAGCAGATCTTCAAGCTCATAGCACAGCCGCGCTATGAGCTTGTATATCTGCTATTTTTTAATAGCCAAAGAAATCTAAAATGACATAGATGCGTTCCCGGATTGAATGGGTTAATAGCGCTTCACCGGCGAAAACATGCTCCTTTTTTCCATGCAAATAATTTATCGGGCTGCAAATCAGAAGTCGTACAAACCTGCAGCATCTTCTCCTCTTCCTGACTCTTCTTCCTCTCCTCTTCCTCCTGCTTCCTCTTCAGCTCCATGTCTGCTTTCCTGAGGTATCAGGACAGGAGAAACTAACGGTTAGCTTCATTTGAATGCCTTTGGTAGAACTGTGGCTCGTATACTGTAGCTACCTGGGCCTCGACCAAAGTCCAACACTTTAAACCCAAACCATTTGCAGCTTTTACAAAATCCACTTATTTGAACCCATTTGACCAATTAACCCATTCAAATCAGGAACACATCTGTGTAATGACTTTATCCATATATTATACTTTGGCTATTTAAAAATCACACCCAGTGTGAAGTGAGCGGTGCTATTTATAGTTATGAGATTAATTTCATCATGCATCTCGGTAGCCAATCACAGCACGTCCTGCGAAGTGACGTGCTTACATTTTTTACATTATTATTAATTTCATCATGCGTCTCGCTAGCCAATCACAGCGCGTCTGCGAAGTTTGAAGTTAATTTCATCATGTGTCTCGCTAGCCAATCACAGCACGTCCTGCAAAGCTTAGCCTATGGGCGTGTTTTCCACAGCATGGCGTCACAGCGCCAGAAAGAAAAACTTTCACCACGGATGGGTCCTAAACCCTCTTATAGGAGCGGTTGCACCGCTCAAAAATAGCAGATATATATGAGCTTGTAGATCTGCTATTGTTTTTTATCGTGAAAATGTGTGCAAATCTTTGAATATATATATATTTTTAAGCGAACACTTGTAACTCAAATCTTTGCTTCTGGAGGTCCCTGGAACAAAATATTTAACAAATGTTCGCTTTAAAAATATGTATATTCAAAGATTTGCTAAATAAAATCACGATTTAAAAGAAATAGCAGATAACAGCTTGTATTTCTGCTATTTTCGAATAGCCAAAGTATAAAATAAGGGTTATAGCTAAAATCTAAAATGACACAGATGCGTTCCAGGATTGAATCGGTTAATCACTATCAAACATCACTCGATCATCAATGGCCCTTCGTCACTCACGTCCTTCTGTCATCTTGCTCCTGTTGGCGGCGATTTTCCTCCTCCTCCCTCCTCTTCTTCTCTCTATCCATCTCATCCTCGATGTGCTTCAGTCTCTCCCTCTCCTCTTGCTCCTGTTTCTTCTTCTTGATGGAGGAGAGGAGCTGCTCTGAGCGCTTCACCAGCCCCTGGTACTCTGCGTCAATCTCCTTTCTGGTCATTATTGTGGCCTAAAGGTGAGAGAGATGGGGATGACCGGCATGTCAGCGGTGGTATTCATGGACCTATTTCATATTCTATACCCAGCTGTTAACTTCTGAACCAATACCTAGGCTCAAGTGTATTCTCTAGCTAGCTTGCTTGTTGCGGCAGTTTTGCTCAATGCATTTTAAATACAGGCAGCGGAGGCTTTAAAAAAGCCTTTGGGATATGTCAAATGTCTAACCTTTTGCTACCTGAACTTTTTTTGCAACTGTTTTTCTTTTTTCCCAATTTAGTTGGTTTGGGGAACCAGCCACATGTCTCTGCTCCCTCTGGACAGGAACAGCAACTTCAGAGTCGGAGGAACTTAGGAGTTGCTAGTGCAGTGTCAAAGGATGCACTCACCTGCCGGCTTCCCACCAGTGAACACGGGCAATTATTGTGTTCGCTGGAGCGTCCGGCCAAGCCAGAGACACAGAGGAAGAATCGAACCCTGCAGTCTTGACGGCAGAGGGCGGGAAATGTATCTCTGCGGCCCCCGGACACCCTTCTACCTGAATTTATTATGACTTCTGTTCTCTGTCTCATTGTTCTGCCCTGCCACCAACTCTCAGGTAGCAGACATGCTGACTTACGCCTGTCACAGTGTACCACCGCCACCAATGCAGGATTCCCTCGTCAGACATTAAGTTCAGGGTGAGAAGGTAGAGGTCACCCTACCTGTGAGGATTCATTAGTGAAAAATGACACGGTCTTATCCCCGAGGTATAGAGGTCTGAATGACAGCCACTGGCATCTCATGCATTATTCAGTCGGTGAAAGCACACCAGGGTCAATATCTAAGGACCCTGAACATCATTAGCGTCTCTACACAGAGGCTGTTAATAGGCTAAGAGGTGAGGATTGGGAGAGTCAGGAAGCAAAGGAAGGAACTATGAGCTCTCTCACCATACCTGTGGGATGACACATAGTCTCAGCCACTGACAGCAAACATCTTCAGACAAGACAAACTATTAGGGAATTAATACCTCACCATCTGCATAACTCATGGATCCTCTGTCTGTTCTTACCTTGAGGGTGTAATACATTTGGTGCTTATTGCACAGGGAGAGCTGGGATTTGACTAAGCAAAACAGCCTCCCTAAATAACAATACTGGAGATGATGAATGAAGTCTTTGTCACCTTTATCTTCCTTTTTGTTTGGGGTTCGAGAGAAACAAGTCACAGAATTATGAAAAGCCTCAGAAGCTAAACGTCTCCCAAGAGCAAACTGATGTCCTTGTTGCAGGAGTCAACAACTAATTTACGGCACTTCAAACTGACCGCCAAGAGCAGATGACCTACTAAATAACGCATTAACACCCCCCCCCCCCCCCCGCGCGCGAGCGCACGCCCACTCACTGCCCCAACACACACACACACACACACACACACACACACACACACACACACACACACTTAACTAAAAAGCGTTGCTGTATCGGTTTGTTGAAGAGAAACACATTTTCATAATACTGAATTATAGAGCTTCAGCTGATAAAGTATCTACATGTGAAAGGACTGTGGGTGTACGAGCAAAAAGAGGGACGCGGTCAGGATTCCATTCATACATTTAAGTTTGCGCATCTTTGCGCGCTTTGAAATTACGCTAGAGTGCATTCCGATCCTATGAGGCCAACCGGTCGATCACTCTGTCCTCACATGTAATCCTCTCCTCCTCGCTGGGGGGCGAGGCTTAGGCGCGAGTGGAGGACGTGAGGAGAGTGAGCGAGTGTGAAAGTTTGGGGAATCGGAATTCAGCTTGAGTCATAGAGTTGGGGGCTTTGTCAGAGTACCTGTTGTACCCGTCTGTCTGTAACAGAGGTCCTCTGTTACCAATGTTTGCCCATGTCATTTAACCCTTATTTATTGAATCATGTTTGCACAGCATATTTGCACTTTATTCATTTGCACATTGTATTTTGCACAGTAATGTATGTATGAGTGCGATAGAGACCAAGGGCAATATGTTTGAGAAGTGCAATATAGGGAACGCTAAGTGATGATTGGAAGCTTAACATGTCCCTTTAAGTTGAGCTGTTATGTGGCCAGCATGATTGGGCTGGACCATAGTCAGGATGTCAGAGGGGGGTTATGATGTGCTTTTGTAGTTGCTAATTTATGTTGTAGTTTGAAGTTATTATATTGGGTAGTTCATGGGGACTTTTATATATACTTGTGTGGGTTAAAGATATTTACGTATTTATTGTATGCTCTCATTTACAATACACCAAGTAAAATGGTATAGTCCAGGCTCATTAGTTCCAGCTGGGTATAAAAGGCTGCCACTTGCCAGTGGTCTCGAGTCTGTGCTGGGAGTAGAGAGCTTCCAGTGTTTATCAGTTGGTATTGTTCATGTTCTGACAACATATACCGTCTGGTTGAACTTTACCACGCCTCTGTACTGAATTCCAACTGCTAAGTCGGGCATTCTCACACCGTCTGTCTGTGTCCCTTTTATGCCCATATATGGAGATTTTTGTCAGTCCTCGTCCCTTTTATGCCCATGTATGGAGATCCCTGATGTCATCAGTATATGCCCATATATTGGCATGCCCAAATATGGGCATACCGGTTGGCTCTGCGGTTCTGGATATCCGAACTACTCGACGGTGGGCACAGGACTCCCTTGAGTCCTTGCCGCTGCGCACGCCAAGTTTGAAATACAGTATATGCACATGACCATAATGGGCATAGCATAGTTTGTTTATGGTTATGTCTTGAGTCAGAGTGACGTGGCCGTGGTCCTTCCTTCCGTCCGCCCGCCCTCCCGTGGCCAATTTTAATATAGGATAGGGTTTAAGAGGTTAGTGGTAACTTCAGCTGGCAATATTGTCTGTTTTGTTGAATGCAATCGTTTAAACACTGCCTCATGTGTGTTAGAATGCATACAAATGTAATTAAAAAACATTCCAGCTTGAGGGATTTATATAAAAATGAGACAGAAAGGTAAACATAAACAAGGTTTGTGTGAAAAGAGAGACTTCAGATCCATCTACTAAAGTGACAAAAACAGCACAAAACATGTGTCCTCGCTAATATCCACTGGTTGACCTGGTCGAAGCATTGCAATTTTGGTGTCAACGAGGACCGCGATTTGAACCCTCTGTAAATTGTAGTCCTTGTTGACACAAGAATTATAAATAACACCCCCTAACCCCTTACTGCACCTCTCACCTCACATCGGCGCATGGTGAGTCACCAAAATGCCAAAGAATGCAGGCAAGGAAGATCTTGTGCAGAACCAGAGCTACACTGTGCCTGCCAAACCGTTAAACTAAGGAAAGTGCACAGTGCAAACAGAATGATATTTCAGACGTTTGAGTCTTCTCCCATCTCTTGTAGGATATTGTCTGGCTTGCCACAGTAGCCTCGATCTCCAGGCTTTTATTGCTTAGTTTTGCTAAAAAATAAAAGCCTGGCCCAACGATAGCCCGTACTGGGTATGAGGAAGTGTTTCACTTCCCAACCAACCAGAGTGCAGTGGGCGTCGCTCGTAATGTTGTGTTAACGGGGCGGGGGTTGACGGACAGATCGGTGAACCAATGGGATCAGCCGCAGTTTCTCGCCGGCTCTTTACACCCGCCCCTTTATACACGAAATCAGGAGGGTTGCAGCAGGCTATTGCCACAGTGACTCACAGTGTAAGACCACTTACTATCATATCTCTGCTGTCCAGCGCGAACCTGCTAACTCCAAAACGCTCATTGTTCAGGAAACGAGAAAACTAAATATAAGTTTTTCAGGAAATGAAGAAAACCTTATATTTTTAAAACAAAGCAATACTGCCTCATCAAAGTTGGTATAGTGACTTCCAAATCCAGCGCAAGTGGAGTTAGTAGTTTCAGACGAGCAGAAATCAAGCTGAAATGGAGTTAGGTGTCCGAACAACAATAGCTCCACTTGCTGCTGAGGGAGAGGTTTCAAAAGGGTACAAATTCCCAAAAGCTAACAATGGATCTCCAAGCTCACAATGCATCACAACGTGTGAATTAATGCCCTGATGCTTCATGACACTTATTATATAGGCCTACAATAATAAACAGGACTTTAAATATTACAATAACTTCTGCAAAGAGGTAGTAGAATAGCGTGACAGAAATGCTATGAACTCCTTTCTTCTTGTCACATTGTTCTCCTCATTAAGCACTTCATAGATTTAAATAAAAATATAAATAAGGCTATAGTCCTTCTCATAGCTGTCCCTGGTTCGACCCTTTACTACTGTACATGTCACCCCCAAGCCTACAGGACCGCGGTATAACGGTGAAGTTGCCGTTGCCTGGTGGTCAAATCTGTGATGGCAGGACTTCTGCATTCAAAACGCTACTGCGCGTGCGTCTACCGTTTGAAACCTTACTGCGCATGCTTCTATCGTCTGAAACGCTAGTACGCCTGCTCTATTCGTCTATTGGCTCCAATATTGGAGCCAATCCAGGAAGTAGAGGTACTTCTGGGTGCATTCATGCGCTTGTGAGCAACTTTCATTGAAATGAATAGGTGGGGGTGGGGCAGTCCGCCCTCTAGATATTTTATAACTCTATGGTCACACCCTCCTTTCCTGCCCTTCTTGACTCACTGAATCTATCTGAAATAAGGCAAACAATTCCAAAAATAAATAAAGAATAATAAACTACATTGTCCCACACAATAATGTGTGGAACCATATGGATTTGAAACAGTGTATTGATAAAAAAAAAGAACACATTATGCTCAGAAAACGTTGCCTGAATATAGTAACAGAATATCTTATGATTCATGGACACCTTATTTCACGGATAACACCTCAATCTCTCAAAAGCACTCAAACCCAGTAAACTTGGGAACGTGTTTCAAATTGACTTCCAGTCAATGGAAATGGCGAATCTTCTCTGCGAATCTTCTCTGCTTGGCCTTGGATCCTCTAGTGCGGTGAGAGAGAAGAACTGTGGCCCCCCAGCGCTCTTGGACACTCACCTTAATCTTGGCCAGTAGAGAGTCTACGGAGGTGGCCAGGTCCTGGATTTGTTTGGCCATCTCCTGCTTGTCTTCTTTCAGCCCGATCGCCACCTCGTTGAACCTCTCCATCCGCGCCTTCAGGTTCCTAACCTTCACCATTCCATCGATGCTGTGAGAGGAGAAAGTGCATGCAGGGCACATAGAATCAACCTCTGATGAGTTTTCAAAATCTGATATTCATGACATCATAAATGAAAATAAAAAATAAAAAATCTTTTTACGAATACAAGTGTGACAAGTACGTATGACAAGTGTAATTTTTTTTACAGGTGCAAAACCTTTTTTTACAAGTGCAAATTGATATTGGCATTAATTTAAGCCCATATCTCCTGCGTTTGTTGAGTTCCTAACACCAGTTCCTGACATTCCAAAAGAAGTTTATGTACCCTACAATAAAGAAACCTTGAACCTTGAGAAATGGAGATGAAGAGACAACTAGACAAAGACAAACCAAGACAGAGAGAGGGCGAGAGGGGGAAGTGGCAGACAAGGAACGGCAGATGGACAGAACAGCCAAACGGAGAGAGAGAGATGCGAGAGGAGGGGGGCAGACAGAAGAGAAAGAGTGAGGTAGATGTATGCCTAGAGATGCCAAAATGTAAATAGTTTAAACCTATTTTTAATGTAAAAAACAGTTATAAAAGTCCCCCTTCTTCACAGATCTTAATAAAAAGTTGATGCCCCTAACTTTTGAGACCCAGTCCTGGCATGCATATATATTGAGCTTGAGTAGTAGGAGGGAGAATGATCGGAGAGAAAGACAGAGAAGAGAAAGAGTGGCATCAAGGGGATGCGAGCCCACTTGCTATTCTGAGGTAATCTGACAGCTTCTGGGACTAAATTTAAATAGCCTTTTTTTAAAGGTAAAGAAAGTGGTTAAATGCCCGATTTGTACATTTTCATGGATCTTAATAAAAACTTGATAACCCTGCTTTTGAAGCCCACTCCTAGCATGCATATATATTGACGTTGAGTGCCCACAGGGGAAGAACATAACAATGAGAGAGAGAGAGAGAGAGAGAGAGAGAGAGAGAGAGAGAGAGAGAGAGAGAGAGAGAGAGAGAGAGAGAGAGAGAGAGAGACAGACAGAGACAGACAGAGACACTCACCGGGGCTTATGCTTCCTCTTACACAGCCACATACGGACCGTTTTCTGGATCTTGATACAGGCCATGGCTCTGTACGTCATCTTGTGACTCACTGTTGAAGGTGTTTGAGAAGACAATAGTACAGCATAAGCAACAAAAAACATTAAAAAAAAACCTAGATATTTCAGCGTTGTTGGTAAGGTTGGTTGCTAAGGTTCATAAAAAAATAGCCAAACAAGCCTTTATGTTTGCTGCCCCAGCAGCCTAGAACCACTTGCAGACAGCTAAATGGAAATGATCTCGAATAATAAATTGAACCCATTAAAACCGGGAAAGCATCTGTGTAATTCTAGATTTTTGCGTTGGCTATTCAAAAATCATCCCCATTTTGGGCAAATCTTTAAAATCTTTTCAAAATGTTTCAATTTTGTATTTAAAAATGTATTTAAAATAAAAATAATTTTATTTAAAATAAAATATTTTGTCATATGACAAAGTATATAGGGCTTTCAATGGTTGGTGACAGATTCAATTGGAAATTATAATTGCTAACTTAATAGCCAGGTTCTGCTTTTTATGGGTTTAGTTACTTTCTACTGTATAGGTTTAACTAATTATGTGTTTTAATGTATGTATTTATGATGTTTGTATCTCTGTAATTGTTCTTGGCAAGGGCTCCCTAAAAAAAAAGAGATGTTCCATGAGTTCCATTGAGATGATATCTCAATGGAACTCACCTGTTTAAATAACTGAAGAAAACAAATTAGTCTAAGTAATGAAATATCCTGAGGTGAAATGTGCAGGAGGCTCTAAAGGTAATGTAATATCAACTAATGCTTTGACATAAATAAACAGGAGCCAGGCTGCTCTTTGGATTAATGGGGAAAATCAATACCAATTGGCAGGGACCATAATGGTTCAAGGGATTGCTTTTAGAGTCATACTCTATTATTACTACTGATTGCCTATAGCTTTTACTGTTTGGAACAAATAGAAAGTGGGTAAACATGATGTATGATCTATTAGTGTTCTGTTACAAACCCATTATAAGAAAAAGCACCTCTTAATTCCTTCTTTGAAAAACTGAAATGACTGAACTTACAAACTAAGTTAGGCTAAAAGATTTAATATTTCAATTTTTCACAATAAATGTACAGTTCCATGTGGTTGCATATTGTTCTACAGATAACAGACTTGCAGCAAGTCGGGCCTGTGGCGATTTCAGTGAGTTCAGAGGTACAAATCAGATCTGAACTACATATTGTGGTGTGGATAACATGATTTAAATGTTATCCCCCATTAATGAACTGTGGAGTTTAGAATGATTTGCTGTAACGTTACATGCCAAGTACATAACTTCTCTATTTATATTTGGGCGTCCTTGAACTCCATATTAAGGTCAACAGTTTTTGTGAATATTAATCCTTCTTCAGCTTAAATGAAACAGGACAGACAACACAGTCAGAGCAAAGACGGCTCCTAAGGCTGATCTGAATGAAAAACACATCTGGAATGTAACTCGGAGAATCGCAGTTATGGTAACAGGAGCCTGTATCTGCTGTTTGTCACAAATATTTATTTCTTTGGAACATTCAAAAGTGAGTTGCGTGCCCCTGCTTTGTTTTTCGTGATTCTGTTTTTACAGTTTGGCTCAGCACCAAGAAACGGAGAATGTGCGTTATTTTTTCTTTGAACAGGTCTGAGCCACCACCAGGGCGGCGATGTTGACGTACGTTTTATGACAGAGAGAGTACACCACTGGATCTTCTTCCAGCGACTGCACACCAACCACTGGTTGACCTTCTTCAGAAGCTCTGCCAGATGGTCTGGATCTGACTTCATGATGTGATCAAACTCTGCAAACTGACACATACACACACACACACACACACACACACACACACGGACGCACACACGGACGCACACGGACGCACGCACGCACAATTAATTTGATACCTAGGGTACATTGACCTTGTATAATTATCTGCAAGTGAAAAGCATGACTGATGGGGCTGGCTTTCCTGTACCTTTCCAGGGCGGAAGAACACTCTGGTCAGTCCAAATTTGTAGTCATTAACGTTGAGCCCCAGGGCTTTGAACAAAGCCTAGAGAAGACCAAAAACATAACACACATACGTACCATGACACAAATATCATACCATGACACAGCAATACCATGTACCCTGACACAGCAATACCATACCCTGACACAGCAGCAATATCATCGACTAAACCCATGCGCTGGAAATGTGCAAAGTAAGCTGTGTATAAATGACATTGACATGCACAACGTAAGCCGGTCGTTCGGGAGGCTCACCTTGCAGAAGAAGCGAGGATCGAGTCGTGTGAGCTTGTCGGGCATGTACTTCTTGTACATGTTGTAGAGCTCGTGGAAGGGGGCTCTGGAGGGGAAACCTCCTTGCATTAGGTCCAAGACAGACACCATCCCTAACCAACACAAACACACGGAAACAGTCTGAAATACTGTACGTCCGGACAACGAGACAAACAATCCAATCCACTTTATTTATAGAGCACATTTAAAACAACAGTGTTGAACCAAAGTGCTGTACACTCAATAAACAAATATAAAATACTAAGAGTAAAACAATAAACAATAGACAGGGGGAAAAAAAACACATAGAGGGTGCAACTCAGACACATCGGAAACAGTAACTCTCAGTCTGAATCATCGAAATCTAAGGAGTACAAGTGAGTTTTCAAACGTGATTTAAACACAGGCAAGGTCTGAGACGCTCTCGACATGGGGTGGAAGATCGTTCCACAGTTTGGGCGCTACAGCGGAATAAGCCTTGTTTGTGGAACCAGAAGAAATTAGGTTGTAGGTTTATTGGGAGGTAGAAGCTCTGATATGTACAGTAACTATACAGTACATCCGGACACCGAGACAAACAATCACTGTACATCTGGATACCAAGACAGACGTTCACTGTACATAACATAGCAACACATTGTGCAGTGCATTGTTAGCTTTAAGATCTGTTATTTTCAGCAAGCGACACAGTTGTGCGATAGAGAATAAATAGAACTTTAGTGTGGCTTCAACAGGTACAGACTAGTAAGAGCCCTGCGTGTGACTGTTTTCTTAAACCCGCTCCACCTGGATTTCTGACCATTACCGGCCGCTCTTCTGTGTGTTCCACTTCCACCCACACCCGGGACAGTTTATTTTTGACTGCCTGCTTCCGCCTGCAGCGTACTTTAAACCGCTCGCTTGTGTGTGATTTGTGTTGGACCCGCAGGACACGAGTACAAACAGAGAGACAGAATGACAGAGAGAGAGAGAGAGAGAGAGAGAGAGAGAGAGAGAGAGAGAGAGAGAGAGAGAGAGAGAGAGAGAGAGAGAGAGAGTGAGTACGACACAGGCAGCCCTGGTTCCCAAGAGAAGACACACAATGGGGTGGAAAACAAAGCTGCACTTCCTAATTACCTGCCAACTGGACCAAGACATCAGAGACCCATTAGGGAAGTATGTTAAAAACACCCAGAAATAATTTGAAAACAGGACAAAAAAAACTCCCATATCTGCCAGTGGCCTTGGCAGCATTGCCATTCTGCATTTTGGGTAGGCACATAAAAGTGATGGGTGACCCACCCATCACTTCTACGTGCCTAAACAGTTTTTTGTCCTGTTTTCAAATTCTTTCTGGGTGTTTTTAACATACTTCAACATAACAGGTCACACTCGCTTTGGCAATGTAAATGTTTCCCATGTCAATAAAGCACCTTTGAATTGAAAGAAAGAGGACACTGCAGACATTTTTGTCTGCACTTCCGACGCCACACTGATTTAATAATCAGGGACAGCTCCGGTCACGGGTGGTCTGAGCGGCTCACGTCAACTGTTGCTGGAGAGCTGTTTGTGCAGAGGAGATGCCCAATTTTTTGTACATTGTGGTGAATTGGGCATGTTTGAGGTTATGAATGACAGCTACCACCATGTGTCAAGACCGACTAAAATTAAAATGTTATTTGCAAACAAGCTTCCAGGGACCCAGCAATGATCCTCTCCACTTCTCCTCTGCACAAACAGCTCTCCAGCAACAGTTGACGTGAGCCGCTCAGACCACCCGTGACCGGAGCTGTCCCTGATTATTTATTTATGTTGTTTTGTCTATTGATCTAAAGCTGCAGTTCAAAACTTTAATATGCAAAACATGCTTACATACAGCAGGTCATCTTTATCATCTTAATAAATACTCATGAACAAACTGCTTCACAACAACAATGTTGGTGCGACAAAGAGATTAGCTGAGACATATATTTCTATACACTTATTTAAAATCAAAAAAGCGTGGTAGAGTATTTTCTGCGGTGAGTGTCGGATGGGTAGAAGATCTTTTATCCCTGGTGGGTGGAGAAATGTGGACTCTGTCAAGGACTAGGTCCCTCCAGCAGCATCTCTACACACATAGAAAACAAATGGTGCTATATAGCACCACAACCATCCCAAAGTGCTGCCTGCGCACCATTTACTTTTTGTAAATGTTTTAAGTGTAGTCATCCCCATGATCAGTCTGTCTGATCGCTCGAGCCTGCGTGACATAAACGTCCAAGGCCCTCACTGGGCACAGCTATCTATACATTTGGAAAATCTCCCGCCACACTTCCGACGCCACACTGATTTAATTGTTTCGGGATAAACACAACAACAACATATACAGAGAGCTAAGAGTAGCACAGCGTCTGACTCTCTTTCGACCAAGAAACGTAGAACTGAAACATCTCTTTAGACCTTTCTAGTTGACTCTTGCAATTCGCTACAGTTATCGAGACCATCTCGCTGTAACGAAGACTTTCACTCCCTTCACGTCATATGGGTATTTGATAGATTGGCACGATTGCCCACTGAATACTAATGCTCCCTATATGGATTTATCCGACATATATAGTAAACTCCATGTATGGAGATAGCTAACTTATTGTGACATCAGTGAGATGTCACGAGCATCCAACGTAAACTGCAGATAGCTAACTTCCAGCATCCAGCCACTATCTCCATATATGGAGATAGCTAACTTATCGTGACATCAGTGAGATGTCACAAGCATCCAACCCAACTATATAAAGGGTGGCATAACACAGTGAGCTCAGATGCAAGCAGTATTCACTCCACTCCTCGACTATCTCGAAGACAAGACTTCTCAAGACTATACTTGTCGTTGGCAAGACATCTTTCCGGTTCTAATAGAAGTTCTAATTGAACACCAACCACTGCAACGAGTCTTGGCTCAACCAACAAATCCCAAATCAAGCAATTTTTCAGTTCAGTGGAATATCAGCCATGTTTGCCCAAGTACGGCTAGAGTCATCGACGTCCGAAAGCGACACGCGGATCTCGATAGATTCATCGATATCCAAAAGCGACACGCGACATGCCGAAACATTGCTTTCGGATCTCGCTCCTCCAGACCAGACGACCGCTACATCACGTTCAACATCCTCCTCGGCCTCCAACACCCATGCTAGGACATGTTCCATTCTCTGCATCTTGTCCACCGCACAGATTGCAATAGGTGCAATGTACTTGGGTGAATGCCCCGGGCAGCCCTTTATACCCATCTACTTGCTGGTGGCAGGAGCTTTTGGCCTACTGGTGACTGTGCTTTCCCTCTTGCAATATACCCTGGAGCCCAAGGATGGCACCGTCAACCCCCTCAGCCAATTCTTCAAGACTTTGAATTCCTTGACCTGTCTTTTCCTCTTCTGTTGGTTCATCGCTGGTAATGTGTGGATCTACTCCATCTATGCACCCAACTACAATAAGACTACAAATTCGACAGTCGATCAATATTGTAACAAGACTCTCTACTTATTTGCTTTCTGGACCACTACTCTGTCCTACATCCTACTGGCTCTTCAACTGTTATGTTTCTGCTCTGTTTCTGTTATGTTTCTGCTCTCTCTGTGCCTATTTGGCTACCTGCAGACAAAAATGTCTGCAGGTTTCTAACACAATGCAAGGGTCAAAGTGGTTTTGCACCCGTACTGTCATGCCGACACCCACTTCATCAACGAGTGCCCAGCCGTCCTACACCTACCAACCCACGCGAGAGAGTCCTGGATCGCGGCTCAGCAACGATGCAGGAAATGCGGCCACGAACATCAGGGCAAGAGCTGCGCATTCGTATTCTCATGCTTGGTGTGTCGCGGCGACCACGCGACCGTCCTCCACGCCATCGGTACTCCAGCCACGCCGCCTCTGACCCCCGCACCGGCATCTGCCGACCTACCCGCCACCCCCGCAGATGTCACAACCTACAATTTCATCACACCCCAACCCCACAGGGCTTTGAACCTCACTAGGCCACTGAACAACGGCGGTGTGACTCTGCTCAAGATCGCGAGGGTGATCCTGAGGAACGGCGACAAGGAGTTTGAAACCTACGCGATCATGGACACCGGCTCGCAACGCACCATCCTTCTACCAGAGCTGGCGGAACGCCTAGACCTCGCCCCTAGTTGGACGGAACAGCTGAATCTCAAGACCCTACAGTGCGGATTATGCACGATCGAAGGAGCCGCCATATCCTGTGCCATATCTCCAGCCACGGCACCAGACGAAGTGCACAACATCGATCACGCTTTCATAGCTACAGGAGATAAGGCGGAGTACGACTTAGACCGGGTCACGTACGACATACGGCGCTACCAGAAGAGCTACCATCACCTCAGGGACCTCCCCCTGGAGGAGATCAGAGACGCCCAACCTACGATACTCATCGGGATGGATCACCAGGAACTGATGAAGGACATCGATACGCGTACCGGGCCACCGGGTGCCCCATGCGCCTCACGCACCCTACTAGGTTGGACCGTCCACGGAGGGCGGATGCTAGACGAAACCCCGACCACCGATCGGTACATGGTCAAACGCAAGACCGGATCGAAACCATTGGACCCCGCCCCACCCCAGGGCCAAACACGGGCATCACCATTCGGTTCGCAGAACATTACCAGATGCATGGTTACCCTCAACCCGGGCCCCGAAGCGGCACTTCTCATGGACGTGCGGATGCTCTGGAGACTGGAGGTGATGCATTTCCAGAACGAGAAGCTGGCCACCAGATCCAAGGACGACAAGGCGGCCATGCGCATGCTAGGGGACAAGACCACCCGAGTAGACGTTAAAGGGGTGAGCAGGTACGCCACCCCGCTCCTCTGGGGCGGAGACCACACCACACCCCAGGCCCCAAAGGCATCGGTATTCGGCATGCTACGCAGCATAGAGAATCGCTTACTGAATGACCCTGATGGTGCCGCGAGCTACTCTAAAGAGATGAAGAGGCTACTGGACGAGGAATACATCCTTGCCGTGCCTCAGGCAAGACCTGATCAGGACACGAGATCCTGGTACATACCGCATTTTATGCGGACCCACAACGGGAAGAAACGGATAGTCTTCGATTTCTCACACACATACAAGAATCAGAACATGAATAAGCGCTTGCTCCCTGGCCCTACATTGGGTGCCAGCCTACTCGGCGTGCTCCTGAGGTTTAGACAATACCCGGTCGCCACATGCAGCGACATAAAGGGCATGTTCCACCAAGTGCGCCTGCTCCCCGAAGACAAACCCCTGACTAGATTCCTGTGGCGGGACATGAAGAACTGAAGAGTATCTGGAGACTTGGGATAAGATAAGATAAGACCATACCTAGTATCCCACAGTCCGCTGAGCCGCCTTGAGCCTCAGCCCCAGCCTATACTGCGACAGTCATAATAAGAGCCCATAGCGCCTATAAGAATACAGTCCTTAACACATATCGAAGACGTAACAGTACCTCTGTTACTTCAACATAACAGGTCACACTCGCTTTGGCAATGTAAATGTTTCCCATGTCAATAAAGCACCTTTGAATTGAAAGAAAGAGGAAGGATTCGATAATTTCAGCACCGTGCACAGAGACACAATAGGGACAGACAGCTAGAAATAAGTCTCCACACCATTGGGTACAAGTGTCCACTATATCTATCCTGAGCACTAGGGATGATGCACAGTATGCACAGATGCCAACGCTTATTCTCTGACACACACTACATACCTGAGCACTGCAGTTGAGACAGGATCTGGGCTCCTTCAAATTGGTGACTGACCATTTTCAGGTTGGGTTTCACACAGCGGATGAAACTTGCACCCTTTAAACACAGAGAAATAACGATCACAACATGCATACTTACTTACTGTCTTACATCTTAATAAAGCCTCTTGTTATGAGTATTACAATGTCCACTCATGCTGTATCTTGATCTGTCATCTCTGTAGCCCGCATCCAAATAGCAGCTTCTGCTATATTACTATATTGCTTCCATCGTGTGGAATATCAAAGACAAATACTTTCAACGTACTCAGTGATTAACGTGATTTGTTTGATTTTCAACACATTTTAGCGGGAGTAATGCTAAAGTTCAAACTCCTCAGAATAAACATTGGACGTTACTCACTGTGCTGCGAAGCTTCTCCAAGAGCAGATTCAGTTGAGTCTGTGAGCAAATAAAGAAAAGGATTTTGGTATTACAGTAAAAGCAACTAAAAATGTTACCCTTTGTTGTGAAACAGGGTTTTGTATTTAAAGAGGAAAAAACAACTCATCAAACAACAAATAATAATACAGTATATCCACAATCCAGTGCCATGCATCACAGTCAAGAGCTGAAGTACTGGACCAAACAGAGTTTAAAGTCATGCAAGGACAAATGTGCATGGTTTTTAATACATAATAATAATAATAATCATCATCATCATCATCATCAACATAAACAACATCACCATCATCACAATAACAAAGGGTGTGAGTATGCAAATGAATAAATAAATACAAATTATTAGTGAATGAATGCAGCAACAATTGTTGCTTCTTTAATAGTCTTCTCCTTTGGCTATAACCACATCATAGTAGACTGTCTACATGGTCTCTTGTAGGTTACAGTTGAACCAGAAATACTGTCATTACAATCAAGATATCCAGCCCTGATTCCAAGACACATTCCAGTTCTTTGAAGCACGCACACATTCTTGCTACTGGTGTCCATGATTTATTCATAAAAACCGAGTAAGCAGATTAGTAATTAAGAAAACTGGTGCCATCCAGGAGGGTGGTATGAAATAGAGCATATAGTTTAGGTTGGATGAGCCTTTTATTGCATGGTTGTATTATGTGAACACAATACATTTATATGTTTCACTTCTCCCTACAAAGTCTGTCCAAGTTCTGCCTGCAACAATATAAAAGTTGAACTTAACTTGCATATGCCATGTTTTACACACGACGTTAGATGACAGGAGAAAGCTGGAAATGGATTTAGGTAAATAATTCTCAACCTGGCGTCCCTATTTTGTCATGTCATTTTAGGTGAAAGAAAATGTTGTTGAAAACATAACTGATTCACAAGCTCACAACACGTCACAAGTCGTAGCTAGTCTTTTGCTGCTATTTGTAGGGATTATGTGGTTAAAGAACCCAGTGGATGTGGTTTTCTTGCTATTGTCTGGAGCCCATTTTCGGCTCTGTAATGCACTTTGAGATACAGCCTACTGTACGTTTGAAAGACTCCACACAAATAATATTGTGTGTTATCTTCCTGCCTAAGAAAGTCCTCAGTGTTTCATTCTTTCTTTCTGTATCTTTTCTTTCCCTCCTGCTCTTTTCCCATTTCCCATTTCTGGTCCGTGGACCACTGGTGGTTCGTCGAGGTATTGCATGTGGTCCCTGATCATGCATTCAGTAATGTAGGAAAGTGAAGTTTATTTTCATTGTTTTCATTATTTTCATATTTTTTTCATTTTGGAGAAACTTTTGTAACTTTCAATTCCAATTCTCAATTCCAAAAGTACTTTAAGCTTAACAACTACAAAAGAGGATCAGCTCATTGCCATGTCCACAGACACAGTCAAAGGCACATGAATGAATCACAGTCCCTTGTGAAGTTCTGAATGAGTTGTCAGGCAGAATTCCCAGAGCTTACAGTAAAAGCAAAATGCATTTATAACTACATAACTCTGTGACAGTATGCTGGCATACTTGAAGAATATGTACAGGCCAAGGTTCGAGTCAGAAAATTACAGACATGGACCACCCGTAATCATGCCATGGACCACTAGTGGTCCATCGACCACTAGTTGAGAAACAGCTCACTAAATGATCTGGTGAGCTAAGATGATCATCACAGCGTCAATGTTATCAGTTACTGGGAAGTAGGAGGTCAAGAACATCCACAGAAAAGGGAGTTAGAATCTCAAGAAGGGAAAGTGCACCGGATTGCCATAAGCTGATTAATGCATTATAGACAACACAACAGTGTTGATTCTTAGTCAGGGTGGTGGTCCCTGGTTCACAATCAGTTGAAAACCCCTGCTTTAAGCCAAGTGTGTTACCTTGAACTCCTGCAGATTTTTGTTTGTTTGTTTGTTGTTGTTTTTTTTGCATGCCTCCACACAGTGAACGAAGAATCCAAAAACAGAAGAAATGCCTGAAGAATTGAAGGTAACAGGGGCCAAGTCTCGAGGACAAACGAGTAGCAAGCCCGGGCCAGTGCATGTGCTTGAACTCAGCTCATGTTGAAACACACTCGCTCACCCAGGCTCACTACTAGGCCTGTCACAATTATCACATAATAGCCAAATCACAATTATTTGAGATAATCGCAAAACTATTTTGCATTAATGTCATAATCGCCATAATCATTTCCATGTAAAAAAAATTAGTATATTTTCAAATAAATAATAAGAAATAAGAAAAATGTGGAAATAGCAGATCTACAAGCTCAAAACACGTTAATCGCAATTATTTGAGAGACAATTAATCGTCAAGTAAAATTCCATAATCGTGACTACTCACAAGCTACTCGTTTGTGCATGGGACTGTTTATCCGGAAAGGTTTCTAATTGTAGGATTTGAGCAAAAACGCTACCAATACAAAGCATTTTGACTGGATACATGAACCTTGGATTATACTGCACAAGAGTTTATTAAAGGTAGTTTTTCTATAGTTCTGCTCTTGCTAAACTTGGCCCCAGTTAACTTCTTTGATCACCGTGGAGTCATGTGAGAAAAAAACACAATTATCTAGGAATTCAAGGCAACACAGGGTGAATAATTTATATAAAAATGATCATTTTGTGGTAGTATTCCTTTAAATGTCAAACAAAATAAAGGTTTTAGTGCATCTGAGAACACTCAACACCAATATAGTTGATTTGGTTTTGTTCTTGGGAGTCGTCCTCCAACCGTAAAACAAGACAACTTGATAATCCAAGACCTGTGTGCTCTCTCTCACCTTGAACTTGTTTCCAACGCTGATAAAGCCCAGTTTGCCAGCCTTCAGTTTGGAGTCCTTGGCATTGTTCGAGTTCTCAAACAGTTCTCGAACAAACTTGTCCTTCGACTCGCTCACTAGGCACTCCAAGGACATGTGGAGGGCGTCGTTATTCTTCTCTACGAACCGGATCTAAGGACATACACGAAAACACACACACACACACACACACACACACACACACACACACACACACACACACACACACACACACACACACACACACACACACACACGTACACATTCAATTGTGAACTTTCCATAAAAAAAAATATATATATATATATATATCATTTTGGACTCAACATGTCGTGTTGTGACGCAATGTAGATCAGCTATTTTCAGATTTGGTGTAGAGGAGAAAAAGGAGTGGGCCATGGATAGAGCCCTGGGGTCAGGGTTTAAGTGGTTAAGAATTCATCAATAAAATCTCGGCTATAATTACCGTTTCATAGCACACCGCTCCAGCAAAATGCCTGATGATGAATCCTTCATCGTCCCGGACATTCCTGTGAACGGCAAGTTTTGACTTCCTGGGGACCTGAGTGACGTGACAAGAAATGATATGAGAGATTTTATTTCACTTCAGTGCTGAGATGTGTGTCATATTCAATTTAATATCTATCAATCAGAAACCCAAGAGTAGATTCTTCGGTCCTCATATCCCTCTTAAGAATGGGGATTGTTTGGGATAATTACCCATGAAGTAGATCTATTACGAATCTATTACTAAAGGTTTATGGGATATACAGCACACACATTATGAGAACCAAAAAAGCAATCTAATTTACAGTTATTAAATGCTTTTGCCTGCATGAATAATCAAGTTTATTACAATTCTGCAGTTCTACTGAAGTAATATTAACAAATTAGACCACTTAGTTAAAGAGATAAAGTATTACAAGTCACCCCTGAATTCATTTTTAAGATTATCTTTAATAAAGCAGAGCAGACATTCATTAAATTCATTCAGTTTCTCTTGGTGTGTAAAAAAATTTGCACATATTTTAGCACACCACTTTACTTAGAAACTGTTCAGACAATGACTAATAGTTTTGTGTAGCCTGGCATGACTATATTTATATATTTATACTGCTATCGATAGTACATTTCTTTAGCACTGGCAGATTCGTCTGGTTTCCAGGCTAAGTGTTGTGTGCATTAAATGTAAAGAATAGTGCGCTTTAAAAAAAAACTACGCAATTATTCTCCGTCCACAGAATGTGGTCACAGGCAGCCAGCTCCCGTATTCGGTCTTGAATCGGTGTCAAGACTCATTTAAAAAAGGATTTCACGCTTGGCTGAAGAACGTACGATGAGCGAAGGAACAATAGCTACAAAGAGATGGAGATAGAGGGAGGGCCTGGGGTCCTACGTCATCAGCGAAGAAAGTGACGGTACATACAATGATCACAATGACAGCCAAACAACTCTCAGACCTCATTGTATGAGAACGATGAGAAAAGGAGAATGAATCGATTGAGATAAAGAATGAGTGGATAAAAGAAAGAAAGAGACAGACAGAGGTAAAGAAAGAGACAGATTGAGAGGATATACAAAGAAAGAGAAAGAGAGGCAGGTAGCCAAAGAGAGAGAGAGAGAGAGAGAGAGAGAGAGAGAGAGAGAGAGAGAGAGAGAGAGAGAGAGAGAGAGAGAGAGAGAGAGACACACAGAGAAAGAGAGGGAGACGGAGAGAGCAGTGGTGTAAAGTAACTAAGTACATTTACTCAAGTACTGTACTTAAGTACACTTTTGAGGTATTTTTTACTTTACTGGAGTATTTCCAAATTTCTGTACTTTTACTTCTACTCCACTACATCTCAGAGACAAACATTGTACTTTTACTCTACTACAATTACTTGAAAACATACATTAACCACTTCAGCCCTATATACATTTTGGCAATTCGAAAATAGCAGATCTACAAGCCCACAATTCGTCGCGATGCAACGCATTGTGAGCTTGTAGATCTGCTATTTTGAAAATATTTTTAATACATTTTATACATTTGAAAACTTGTGAAATGGGACATTCTGCACAATGAGTACTTACTTTAAGTACATTTTGATACAAATACTTTTTGTACTTTTACTCAAGTAAATTTTGAATTCCGGACTTTTACTTGTAACAGAGTATTTCTACATTGCAGTATTGATACTTTTGCTTGAGTAAAAAACGTGAGTACTTTTTCCACCACTGGGAGAGAGATAGTGAGCGAAAGAGAGAGAGAGAGAGAGAGAGAGAGAATTCTCACGGTCAGTCTGAAGTGGTCTTTGTGCTTGCTGTGTACAGCCAAGGCGAAGTGCTGGTCGCTGGCCTGAGGTAGACGGTTCTCTTCATCCAAAATATCCAGGACACCCACCAGCTTCGCCTCCACCAGGTCTACAGAAAACGTCAACTCATTTCATTAATCATGCAAAGCAGCCATGTTTAACCCATTAAGACCGTGAAAGCATCTGCCATTTTTAGATTTATTTGGCTATTAAAAAAATGGCAGATCTACAAGCTCATAGCGCGGCACCGAGTGCCACGCTATGAGCTTGTATAGTTGATTTTTTTTTTTTAAACCGTGATTTTTTTTTACAAATCTTTCATTATATATATATTTTTAAAGCGAACATTTGTAACTCAAATCTTTGCTTCTGGTGATTCTACAAACGTCTTCTAAATCCTAACAGTTTTCTGAAAAACGTATGTTTCTATGTCAGTGCTCCTCAAACTTTTTCATGTCAAGGACCCCCCCCCCCCCCCAAAATGATATGTATTTGGCCGCGGACCCCCCCCATCTCAAAATATGTTGTTCCAGGGACCCCCCCAGTAGCAAAGATTTGAGTAAAAAAAAATTGCTTTACAAATAAATATATATATTCAGAGATTTGCAAAAAAAACACGATTTTTCAAAAATAGCAGATCTACAAGCTCATAGCTTGTAGATCTGCTATTTTTGAATAGCCAAAGTCATCTAAAATGACACAGATGCATTCCCGGTATTAATGGGTTAAGCTGTTTCAGTTATTATCATGACAAATTATAAATTGTACAGTATAAATATTGCGTATTGTAATTCCTACTTATATTTATGAGCATTCTAAGATGGAACTTGTTTTATTCGTAAAGTGTAAAATATAGCAACCTTCTGAATGTTGTATGTATATTTTTGTGCAATAGTATCCAACAAAAGGGAATTTCAAGGAATCGGGACAAAACGTCTTCATAAAATTTGAGTCTCTCTTGAATGTTGCATTGAGATGCCACTTACCATGTTTTTACCATTTTGTAAAAACATGTTAAGTATTGGAAATTTCCACTGCGCATTGTTTGTGTCTGATCGTGAATATTCAGGCACAGTATATGTTCATCCGGATGTTAATTTAGCTGTATTTGTTGAATTATTCATACGATGCTTTGAATTTCGAATATGACCTGGCTGATAGCAAGGACCTCAGAGAAATTTGCATGAACAAGCATCTGTGCATAAATCCCGCAGATTGATGACTGAATTAATGTCCGGGCAAATGGTCATTTGCAAGTCATAAATGTTATTCATGGCTGTCAGTTAACCTCACACCTGAATAATCACAGTGTTTGAAATACAAATCAAACCACTTCACCTTCCCGCACTGACTACTTCAAACCATTCGCTGGAGGATTCGAGACAAACAACACAAACCACGGGAGGGGGCATTGTTTCGCCTACTTTACAATGGGACAAAAGTAGACATAGAACCCACAAATGGCCATTACGCATGCTCCCTTTAGATACACAGATATGTCAACATTCTGGATAATTAGAAGCTAGTATTCCCATCGATCTGACAGGTGTATTTTCACCTGATGAATGGCCCCGGGCAAGAAGAATAGCTCAAATGACTGCCACGGGGGGTGATATGACAGTATGCTTCCATCATTCTCGGCACGTCTGTGGCAAGAAGGGCTCTACAGAGACGCCTGCATCTCTGTCATTTGGTTTCATATTCTATGAGTCCTCAAAGACATCACTTCAGCTTAATGATGTGCCCGAATGTCACTCAGCGGTTCTCTGCCATGGTAAAAACCACCCAATACTGCCTCCATGTCAGCCTTTAGATATGGGCAAACACACAAGTGTGTGCACACACTGACACACTCACACGTGCGTGCATGCGTGCGCACACACATGCCCACATGTGTGTGCGGCTGTGCGCACGCACGCGCTGTGTGGGTGGGTGGGCGCGTGCACGCACACACACACACACACACACACACACACACACACACACACACACACACACACACACACACACACACACACACACACACACACACACAGTTCCTCTTTCAGTCCCTTAAGAAAACCAACTCGTTCAGGCATCCTGTTCACTCCATGGGCAGATCTAATCTAAATCAGCCTCTCTGTACCTCTGTTCTCTCAGTGACTCGATCTCACAGCGTGAAACAGTGAGCTCTCTCGGGACTCGCCTACCGTAGTGCCCTGATGACTAGTGAAAGCAAAAAGGTGTTGGTTTGATGTTACGGTGTATTATCTTTGACGGGTACAGCAGGTCATTTCGCCTACACTGTAGCTTCAAGCTCAGTGAGCACAACAGGGACCTGTTATAGACAACAGAGAGGCAGCTCACAGCAACACCTACCTATGCAGTCCTGGTTATCGACATAATGAACTTCGTTTACTCCAAGTCCCTCCTTTTGATACAGCTCTTGCTCCTAGACACAAAACTGCACGTCAGCAATCAAGACCATGAACAAGCATTGTGCACCTTCTTGTAAAAACTCTTTGATTCTATGATTTTTTTTAAATAAAATCTGTTTGACTTCACTGTGTGGCTCCGGGATATTACACACTTACACACAGGCTCCCTACACCCCAAAATAAAAAATAAATACATCTTTCTTCTACTTCAAACAGACGGCACTTTAGACACACAAGAAAGTGGCTGAGATTAGAAATGTGGCAGTTTAATTGGAGACCTTGGAAACGCATAAAGCAAGAGATCACAGGAAAGAAGCAAGCCTTGCTGTGTCCCTTGAGAAATTATCATTCTAATAAGAGCAGAGAGCAGGAAAGCAAGAGAGCAAGAGCAAGAGATAGAGAGAGAGAGAGAGAGAGAGAGAGAGAGAGAGAGAGAGAGAGAGAGAGAGAGAGAGAGACTGACTAACAAATAGAACAAGACAGCCACAGAAAAACAGAAAGAGTTTCAGAGTGCGGCCGCCACTTACTCAAGGCTGGTAAAAGATTGCGTGAATGGCACCGCTCGCAGCAGGTCTCCTAAGCTACTCAGAGCAAGCATGCTAAATTAGCTTAATTCGTGTTTTTGCTGCACCCACCTCCTTGAGAATGCGCTCGTTGAAGAACTGCTGCAGTTTCTCATTGCAATAGTTGATACAAAACTGCTCAAAGCTGTTGTGTTCAAAATACTCTGAGGGGATGGAAAAACAGAAGAGGGGTTGATTTTTAAAAAGAATTATGATCGATTTCCAGAAAGCCAATTTAGTATTAGAGGTGTGCGCTAATATATGCAGTCACATGGATATTATTTTCTCGAGTGAATTGAAGTGAACACTGTAGATGCAATTCAGGGTACTTAAACATAAGTGCAGGAAGAGACAAGAGTCTGTTTGAACTCGACAGTCTGTTGTAAACAAGATGAACAATCTAAAGTAATAAAACAACACTAGATTTTTCTACACTGAACCCATACAAAAACAAATGTATTGCCTATGTTTTAAAATACATGCAAATTTTAAACAACAACAACCATTACATATATCCCCTTTCTAAAAATATACTTCCAAATACAGTTTTGACCAATGTTTGAATAGGTTGAAACTCATATGATATTATCTCAAATCCTTTTTTACTGTACGGGAAAACATTGCACCATCTGGAGAGTTACATGAGCTCAAATGTTCCCCCTTGGTTTGGTTACTGTAATTATTTTTCACTGAAGTCAAAACTCGTTACCAAAACCAGCGATGTCCAGCACTCCAATGAAGTTGGAGGAAGTCTCAAATGGGAAGCATTGGTTGACCCTTCTGACCACATGATCAAACAGGCAGCTGTACACGGCTTTGGCCAGGGCGTCACGGGCATTGTTTGCTTGTTCCACCCTCAGAGGCACCCTGGGGAGACAGACAAAGTGGAGCATTTGCAAGTCAATCCGAAATTGGGACACACTTACAGTACTTACTTCTTTTCCTTACTTTAACATGCTTCTGTGTAAAAGTAAGTACAAGTTCTACGGTATTAATGGGTCAGTTCTTGCAGAATAGGATGAACACACCTTTGTTTCTCCAACTGATCTTTACATTATAGCTGGGTGAGCACTTTTAAATGAGGGATTCTGAGACAAAGGTGAGACATTAAAACTGGATATGGACCCCTGAACCCTGCTTGAATCTCTAAAGTCTCTTTAACACCATTTTGCTTCAATTATTCAGCGGGGTTCAATGTATGAACCGAGTGCAGATCCCAAAGGGCACTGGAGTTCAACTCAGCAAGTCCACTGCAAAGACTGCAAGTCCATTTTAAAGCAATGTCAGGCCTTTAACCACGTTAATTTGAATAGTCCATCTATCTATGCTTTTTCCTGGTTGTATGTAAGGAATTATGCACTGAGAGCAAGTGTTGAAATAACCTGCAGAACAGTGCGATGCTATAGTACGGCCCGACGCAAAGTGAAGGACTAAAGTGTGGCTATTTTTCTCAGAAGTGACTTGCTCACAGTGCATTAACAGAACACACTCCCTAACCACATCAAACAGGCCCTCACCATCCCTCAAAACCCACCTATTTAGAAAAATACAACATACTGTACAGTACATTCTCATCAATAATGCAGGAAAACCACAAAGAGCATTTAAGGCCATTCATTTACCCTTCAAATCATCACAAAGTTTTGTTTATTTTACCCATGGTTTATACCACAGTTTCTCAAAGTCGGTTCCCGGGGGGCCACCACGGGTCCAAATGGACCCACATGGGTCTGTAACTCAGAGAGCGTACACCTGGAACCAAAGGAACCTGTAACGGGTTTCCATTCGCACTCTCTCAGAGTTAAATTAACACTGAGGATTTTATAAAGAGTATATAGGGGTTCCAGACAAAAAAAGAATGGTACCAAATGGGGGTCTATGGTCTAATCCATTGGTTCTCAAAGTGGGGTCTGGGGACCCCCGGTGGTCCTTGGGGGGGTACCAGGTCACAATCATATTAACCACTTTATCCATATTTTATACTTTGGCTATTTAAAAATAGCAGACATACAACTCATAGCCGCGCTATGAGTGCCCCCCATCTCAAAATATTTTTGAGATGGGGGGGGTCCGCAGCCAAATACATATTATTTTGGGGGTCCTTGACATGGAAAAGTTTGAGAACCACTGGTCAAATCTAATGCATATCAAACTAGGGATCCTTGAAATGACAAGGGTTGAGAATCACTGGGTTATATATTTCATATACAAAGCCTTTACAGTACTGTATATGAACAGGGTTACTGACTAAACCCGAATGAGCAATTACCACTTCCACCACACCCAACCCCCCTCCTCTATCCTCGGCCTCCACAGGGTAGGCTGGATCATTGTGGGGTTTCATGACAGAGCCCAGCCCCCTCTCCTCTCCCCACCTGCTCTCCAGGCACCAGGCCCCGGTCTGTACTGCAGCCATTCCCTCCAGTCTCCTCGGATAAAGTCTGCATAATTTATGTGGAGAAAACACTTCCAGGCCCGGGCCAGCATCTGGCCTTCCTGAAATATTCATCCGCTAAACCTGGCCCCATCATTCAAAACGCCACACACCACCCACTATCATAGTACTGCACCCTACTGTATATTCCTTGTTTTGATCCAAGAAATGACTACACTAAAATGTGTCGGATCGGGAACCCGTAATGAAGGAAGTAATTATCCAAAGAATACCCTAAAACATCTCATGTTACCCCAAATATCTCATACCGTATTCGGATTGTACCGTCATTATACAACTTGAATAGCTGTGGGACACTGTGAGTGAGCAGCAGTGTTCAAGTCATAAACGATATGCCCATGTGAATATGACATTTATGTTATAAACATAGAGATGCACTGTACAGTGAATGCTGTTTGCTGGCGCATGGATAAGTAGGTATGTTATTAAGGTAGTTTATAATTTAGATCCTAGGTTTGATGTTTACCTGGTATCCTAGTTACTTAGTAGCACTTACTGTAGCTGTTTTTCTTAGCTTTCTATTTACTTGACACTGTTTGTTGACAAGGGCTCGTGCTGCTTACTCCAATCTTGCACTCTGGATATGAGCGTCTGCTACAGTAAATGCCTAAATTGTACATTGAAATAATCTCATTTGTGTGATATTCTCGATTTACTAATTCCCTGTTTAATCCAAAATGTAACAGGCTTAATACAATCTCAGGCTTTGCCCTCTAGTGCAATCTCCATAAAGAAGTCTTACCACGGTGCACAATGACCTCCAGATAAGGACAGCAGTCACTGCGCCAACTGCCAAATCACTGCCAGTGTCATTTTAACGCTATCACCATCTAAAGACGATTAACTAATCTTAAGCCCTATTTTATACTGTGTAGTACAACGGTGTCATGCAGCGAAAAGAGCCCATCTGCAAGCTCATGCAGATTGGTTTGCGATTGCTCATGCAAGTGATGTGTTGTGAGCTTGTAGGAAGATCATTTTCGATCATTCTTGCTAATTTTCACCATGTATATGCGAAAAGTAGGGAGGCCAGGCTGAAAGTGGTTACGGTGCCTCCTTATATAAAGGTTGGCTCTGCAAAGCATTGTGTCAGAAACCAAAGAATGGGGCTTGAGGAATTGAGAGGTTTCTGTACAATTCATCTGCCGCAGACCAGCAAATTGCTATTTAGTCCCTCTCCACTAACACATGTTAAAAGAGCATGCAAGGAGTCAATGTGAGCAACTGGTTATTGATTTGTAAGTCGTCTTAACTGGCAACAGCTTTTCCACCAAAGTGGGTCAGACAAGTGAAAATTGCTGCTTGTCAACAGCTCTCATCAAACGGGATCGATATGCACTAACTACTATGCATGCCACTGTTCTTACTTGATTACTGTTCCTTTGGCGCCCCCTGCTGTAGTCAGCATGATTCTGGTGGTGAGGCTGACCTGAAGGTCATCCTGGTCCAAGCCCAAGAGGTCGGCACAGTATTGCAGAGATGGGCCGGACTGGTTATGCAACACACACCCGCCTGAAGAATACACACACACACACACACACACACACACACACACACACACACACACACACACACACACACACACACACACACACACACACACACACACACATGCACGCGCACACACGCACACGCACGCACACACACATTGCAAATTAAATATTATATAAACTTCATCCCTAAATTAACAATGTGCAATATGCAAACTCAATACATTCATAATAGAACAACTTTCTTCTCCTTCCAGAGCCTTACTTTTAGATGGATTTAGTTCACTGAACATCATTGCTCTACAGTACATCAGCCTGAGGGGGTGATGACTGTTTGTTGGCTATAGCTTCACACAGGACCCCTACAGTGTATGGGGGGCACAGAGACCACCTATCGTATCTTCTCTACAGTATGAAACAAGATAACTGGATGGCATCAGCGCTGGCACTGACAGTTCTTAATAAGTCCCACTGAGGCTGTGCAGAGGAGGACACCGTTTCTATTTCAGTTCATGTGCCGGATTGGTGCATAAGCCGGATTTATACTGGCTCCGCGAAGAATTGTAAGCTTGTAGATCTGTTATTTTCTGTGCGGGACACTGGCACGCAACCATGAAGATTAACACAAAATCTAAAGTAATTCATTAAAAGATTTGCAACATTTTGAAAACATTTAAAAAGAAAAGGTGAAAAGTTGCAAAATTACAAGCTCACAACATGTCACGCTGCAACACGCTGTGAGCTTGTACTGCTGTGAGCTTGTAGATCTGCTATTTTCAGTGCACGACACCGTTGCACAACCAAAAATCGGACACTTGAACGATTCATCTGAAGGTTATGTAAGAGGGACCTTACACTGTAAAAACTTGACTGTCAATTTCACTTGCGTGTAAAAAATGGACCTGTAAGGGTAAAGACTTTGTTTTTATATAATTTTAAGGGGTGAGAGAGCCAGGGCACATGTATTTCATTGCATTTCAATGTACATGGTGATGTGAACCTTGAACATTGAACATCTGGCTTAGAGGTTGCAAGGGTTAAATTGACACTCAGGATTTGGCCCTGTTCTAGGTACAAAGAAAGACAGAGTGATATATACTGGAGAGAAAGACACAGAGAGATTCAGAATTATTATTACTGATGTGACATACTGTCATTTGATGTTTTTTAATGTACGTAACTCTTTATTGGACATGTTTGTGTATTTCTGTCTGTTTGTACATGTACAGAATACACTCATGCGCGTAGTTATTACTGTTCGTGTCTCTTTTAGCACATACAGTACGCTTTAAAAGCTACAGTATCTCACCTGAGCTACTTCCGGTGTCCTCAAAGTCGATGTTGCCAAGGTGCAGAACCCCGGCAACAACCCTGAAGAGGTCCAGCTTCTCGTCGTCATCCAGGCCGATCCTCTTCATGGCCCCGCACATCCTATTGAAGTCCCCCAGGTCATCAAGAAGAAAGTCTTTCATAGCACCAGCCTTTAGATGCTGGGAAGGCGGTATAATGCAGTAGATTAGTCAGACAAGAGATGTGATTGATTCATTCCAATGAAAAGTTCTCGATCATAAGCACTATCCAGAGTGGGAATAAACATCACCCACATGCCATTACAGATATTTGCCACCTGTACTGGCTACGTGGTAAGGCTACTGTGGAATGGAACAGTATTTAAAGTGGGAGATTAACTTTAGAATCTATTAAGCAATATGACTAGTGAAACTAACCCCAAGGAACTTACAATAATGTACTGTACAAAGCTATGTCTTCTCTAAAAGAGCCACCACCACCATCACATAGGTCCAGCACACAGGTCCCAAGCAAGGCTGTTCCACTACAGTGTAATAAGAAGACACATAGAAAATGTGCAGCTCTTTCTTTAGGCTGGTCATAAGGAGTGTTGCTGAGAAGCAGAAAGGATAAACATGCAACATACTGTAGAATGTCACTGGAAAACCTCAGATACATCAGAACACATTCACATCAGGAATGATCAGGAATCAACTGGTGTGCTCCGCTTCAGTTAAAGCAATTTTGTATTGTTTACTGATTTATCTTGTTTTCAATGAACAGCACTTAAGTCAACATTTATTTATTTATTTTTTACAGTAGCCAATAATGCACCCCCCCCCCTTTCTACCAATTTAGTGAACAATTAAGTGATGGTTGGCTTACAGTGACATTCTAAAGCTTGAAATACTGAAAATAATAAATAACATATTTTTATTTTACGCTCTGCCCACACACCACTCACACCCTATAGACACAATAAAGTCCTTAAAGCGTTAATTTAAATCTGAGAGTGCACAAATGGGTTCCGTTTGTGTACTCTTTGAGTTAAATGAACACTAAAGAATGGACTGTGTGTACCTCCATGCAGACAGAGAGGAAGCATGCACTCTCATTTCCTGTTTGCTCTGCAAACAGCCACATGTAAAAAATATGAGCATCTCAGTGTTTACACTGAAGAAGACAATTACACCTTGACAGTGGAATTGGGTTGCTATAGGCAACAGCTTGGGGACCAAGTATATTTCCTGTCAGCTACTGATATTCACAAACACACCGAAAAAGGAAATAAACTTGGACCCATTTAGAATGTTGAAAATGTCTATACGTTACAAAGAGCAGTGAACAGTATTTCCTGCTAAGAAAAAAACATAAGATCACCTTATCGTCCTATTTACCACCGACATGTGAGGGGATGGAGAAATACACAAATCACTTCATTAGTCATATGCAATGTTATATTGACACATACTCAGCTCACTTCCAGACACACAGTGAAGGTGCTTCACTGCTGTGGGGTTCCACACCCACTAACTGTCCCAGTCTCAGACCTATGTCTCATTGATTGTAGCATCTAGAGGTCTTGTATTTCTGTGTATGTTGTTCCGTAGTCTAGTTTTCTTGGTTCTGTTTCTCTTTTTTAGTTTGTCTGAAATGTTCTTGTCTTTGTTCACCGGTATTAAACACCTTTGATCCTACTACCTGCGTCGCTGTCTGCATTTGGGTTCTCACCACATCAGCACGTGACACTAACCCCCTCAAATTCATTTTCAAAAGCTGATGGTAACATACCCCAGACAATTGCAACAACATGATGGAGAACCAAGAACTGTTCATTCACTCTGTGAGTCCTTGGTCTAACTTTCCAAGGGGTAAATGCAAATGGCTGTTGGTAAAACCATGATTTGATAGCTGGGAGAAAAAAAAGGTGGTGACAATGGATCCCCAGGGCTGCTAATGTTACATACTGCTCCTGGAAGTCTGCACGGGAGGTAGGCCTGTATACAGTAAAATCCTCAGTGTTCAATTTAACTCTTGTGAGTGTACAAATGGAACCATTTGTACACTCTTGAGTTTATTAAGATTGAGGGACGTACTGTGTAATGAAAAGTAGAAACCTGTTACCAAAGTGATCACTTTAAAACAGGTACAGTATGTAATGTTCCAGTTTTAAAGAAATGCAAGTGAAATGAATTCATTCAGTAGATAATGAGACCCCGTGGGAGTGAAATGCCACAATTATTCTCCGAAAAAGTTTCTAAAAGTGAGATTAATTGCACACTTCCTGAAGGCAACAATGTCCTGATATACAAATATAACATAAATCATCAAATGTGCAGACGTGGTAATTTTCTTTTTGCATAAACCATTTTGATGAGGATTTATTATATTTATTTATTTAATTTCACTTTCCCACTGCATTTCCATAATAGTAGCAGTTTGCCTGTACAACACTTTCTCAGATTCTTTACCATCTGCCAAAAATACCAGTACCAGTCAAATACTATACTGTACCTCAATATTTGGTCACGAAATGATTATATCTTACAACACACTTTCCATTTTGTTTCACTTAGTACAATTTCAACAATTTAGGCTTCCAGACTCTCTTATCCAGAGCAACTTGATCAGAGTAAATAGCATGAACCTTAGTCAACAGGATAAAAAGTCACGTAAATAGAGTGCAAAAAAAAACCATTTAGTGCTACAAAGTAACTAGGATACTAGGTTTCACACTAGTGTCATGACATCACTGGCAAATGCAACACGATGTAAAACAAGCCTGCACATGCCTAGTCGCAATTAATTCATCGCAGAATAACACCCCCCAAATAAACAAACGATAAAGCAAAACGTGAAAAATGTGATACAAAGTTATGAATAATAACAACATATAAAAAGCACAGCAGTGCTAATGGGGTTCAGATCATAAAGAACATGGAATTACCTGAGGACTCTTGCGGTTCTGCGTAATCTGTTTATCCGAGTCCTTATCAGCGAAATATCTGGTGCATCCTCGATTCAGATACTGTAAGTGGGGAAGCATCAAAAACACAGAGATGCATGATTAATATTTGGATAATCAGATTTCAGACACACAATTCAGTGTAATCGTCTTGTGGGGAAACCTTCGGGGGCTTGTTGTGTTGTTTTTCATCATCAAAACAATGATTTACTTTGTCATCTTCCAAAATGACTTCACACTTGACTAGATGTGAATCATACGTCAGGTAATTGCCTCTGTTGATGAGGGTGTCACCTCAGGGACTTGATATAATGATGCTGGGACAAAACAACTGCAAACAATGGCCACGGTTGCGTATTTGTTCTGTTAAGTGTTGTTATGGAGTGTTTACAAGAGCATAAGAACCTCTGTTCTCTCTGTTCATACAGAGAGAGCCACTGAATATACTGCCACTGACGGGGGACTGACTTCACTGGGGAATTTGATTAGATTATATATTTTAATGCATAAGTATCACATAAGCTACTTGCAAGTAAGCTAGTGTGACATCTAGTGGGCTCATGCAGAATTGCACAGGACAAGACTACTTAACGACATCTAAGTGGCAGTAGCAGGATTACCTTTAAATGATCTATTAAAAAAAGTACACATCTGAAAACAGCATATAATGTAGGTAATCAATAGGTACAATCTAACAGAAAATATGGTGCAGTACTGTATTTAACTATCGTAAAAGGTTTACATGTGGGTACCTTGAGTAAAGCCATTCTCAGGTGACACTCACTTTCTCTTTCAAAGAAGTCAATCAGCCAAAAAGGTCATTGTTGTGTTCATGAGCCCCTTCTATTTGCAGCTTTTAAAATGTGTCTTCAGTGAGTGTCTGTAACCTGTGCTGTGTGCATGCATGACTGTACAACACCAGCTTATTGTGTACCTAACAGAATTATGGCTGAGTGTGCAAACCCTAGACATATCCTGGGTCAAAATATCATATGTCAGCATTCCCCCTGCAACTAAACTAAAACTAAACTGACTGTATCCTGGGTCAAAAATGAAATACCATTATTCCTTCCTCTGCCTACAACATTTTGTGATCACCAAACCTATAATCTGAGTCAAAATGCTATATGTCAGCATTTCTTTATGAATGCAGACCCTTGCGTGACCCCACTCACCCTGAAACTGTCAGGAGAATCAAGGTGAAACTTCTTCTTGATGTCCTCGGAGGCCCCAGCGCAGAGCCTGTAGAAGATGTGGTAGTTCCTCTCCTCTTTACTCTGCATGCAGATCCTCGACTTCTCCAGCAGGTAGTGGGACACAAACCCGCCCACGACTGCATTCTGATTAGTAATATACACAGGAAAGAAACTCTTTTAGTTGCGTTGTACAACTACTTGGCATGATGCAAGTCCAAATATTGTCCATCATCTATATTAAGCCTGATGTATACTTTAGCAAACCTAGCCAAGTATATATCAGGCATCCGTCTTTTTTCTGCAGTGCTCTGTGATTGAGGATACAGAAGGTTCTCCATTCACTCTCACTGCATGGAGGAAAAAGGCTTTTAGCACATAAACGAACAGAGCAAATGCTGCCAATATAACAGAACAAGGCCTGGTACTTATTTTTGGGAAAGTGAAATGGCTTTATTCTTGCTACATTACCCAGTGAACTTGAAAGGAAGTTCTCAAACACCAAATCAATAGGTCACCAATATGTTGTGTCCAAGAAAATTACACAGTAGGCAAAATAGGCTAAACCAAAGTTTTAAATATATTGGCAGAATTTTCCTTGTTTCCATTCATTTATGTGCTAAAAGTATGCTAAAAGTATGATTTTGAGACATTTACAATTCAGGATGCTCGCTTATGTACTGTAGTACAAAAGCAACAGATAAGGATTATAAACAATATTTTGACTTAAATTATATTCAGGTAGCTGTACAGCTACAGTATGTAGGCCTACCTTATATCATGTAGCTGTACAACCCAAGGTTCTATCATAAATTTAAAAGCAAAGTCTTAAAGATGTGTTCATTATTTAACTATATCAATTTACACACATTCTCAGTATACTGTATATAAAATCAGCATATGATCATTTATAGGTGGTGACTAGAATGTGTGTATCTTCTGTGTATTGTGAAATGGCTGTTATTTTTTTTATGGGAGCTGTAGTTAATGTGTCCTGTTTTGTGAATGGGATGCATGTAGTGCAGCAGAAACAATTTGAGCTAGACAATAAAGTTAAGCTAGCCTAATAATCACAGTTAATGCGGTGGAATAGTGGTCATATTTCTTTATAAAGCATCATTACCTTCTCATTGAAGTGGATCTCCACAAATTTCCCAAAGCGACTACTGTTATTATTACGCACTGTCTTTGCGTTCCCAAAGGCCTCAAGGAGAGGATTTGCTGGATTTCAAAATGAAAAAGAACATTTTTATTTCATCATCAAACCAATGACATTATTTATTCACTGTCTAACTAGCTCAATATCAAAATGTATGATAGGAGGTTATTGTGTTAATATGTTCTTACCTTCAACAATTCTTTCATCAATGTCTTGACCGGTTCCATATGATGTGGTCAGATATCTATATACAGTATAGATACAGTACAAAAGGACCATGGTATCAATAATGACCAAAACAGGTTAAGCATCCAAGGCTATAGAGTATAAGGATGCAGACACATTGTCTATAACAAGTATGCATTGAAAACTATTTACAGCTTAATATAATGTGTTGTAATAATATGAAAATCACAGATGAAGTGCAAAGCTTAGTAGGATTCATTTGTGGCAAGAATACATGATTTTAGATAGAGAGGAAATATATGGCAACATTGTATATTGTACAATGCAGTACCGTACTGTATACTGTATGTGACATAGATTGGTTCATACCTGAGGACAAACTTAGTGTTTTCAGTCTTTCCAGCACCAGATTCACCAGAAACTATGATGGACTGACTCAGCTTCAGAAACTTCATGTCCCTGTAAGCCTTGTCCGCTGAGGGAGGAAAGATAAACGTGCACACTTGCTTGAATAACAAATAAAGTTATATCTGATTAAAGTTCAATTCAAATTAATCTTGGCTGTATTGTGAATGCTTTACCGTTGGCTGCTGGTAATGCTAAGGACCTTATGTCAAGTTATAAAACGGCATTACAGTATATGATTTTGGAGTTAATTTAGTTTAGTGCACAACATTTATTTAAAAAAAACGTTGGAGTTAATTTCACAAATTCTCAGGGGAGCCTTTAGTATAGACACATTTGAATAAAATATATACAATTTATTTTGTGTGCATTTCCAGGATTTACGGTAATACGTCATATTATTAGTGTAGCTTGTTGTTTCTTGCGCCATAAGTTAGATATGAACATTGATTATGTGTGATTATACATGTGAGATTAAACTGAATGCTCTCACCAATAGCATATACATGAGGTGGAAGTGTGCCCAGGGACTTTCCATGATAGGACTTGATGGTTTCAGGAGAATACAATTTGGGGATCTCAAGGTATGGATTCACAGCTATCAATATGTTGGCAACATATGTCTGTAAAGAAGCAAATAGAAGAATGAGTAATCATGAAGAGTGGTTCAAAGCTTTTAAAGAATGCTATGATGATTATAATCACTGGACAAGAAAACAAATTGTAGCCTATTACAATTCAGGCATTTAGCGGACGATCTTGTCCAGAGTGCCATACAAAATGCAAGATCAGAGTAAATAGCATGAACCCAAGTAAACAAATGACAGGGTAAATGGTCACGTAAATAGCGTGCAAAGAAAACAATCAAGTGCTACAAAGTAATATATCTAAATAACATTTTGAGCATTTTAGGTCAAGCAAACAGTATGTCTAAATAGCATAACATGTGTGAACAAGTAACCAACATACATCCCGCATAGTATAACTAACATGTACAAAAAAATAGGTGACAAGAAGATATATAAGAGCGGGTGAGGTAGAGTCTACGTTTTCAGACTACAGTGGAAAGCGGGGAGTGAGTCTGCAGTCCTGACTGAGGGGGAAGGTCATTCCACAGCTTGGGAGCCAGGAGGGGAGAAGATATTAGGATGCTTGGAGCGTTGGCCAGGGTGTCGTGGAGAAGAGAGGTACAGACGTCCTGTGTTAGCCGATCTGTGAGTAGCAAGGTGGTGTAGGGGTGGATCATGTCCTGAGGGTAAGGGGTTGCCATGCCCTTGTTTAGCTGTGTATTGTGTCCGTGTAGCATACAGCTGCCTACCAAGTATTCTCTTACACATAAGTAAAAAAAACAAAACAAGAGACCTGTTTAAAACAAGTGAGATATTCCCTCTGCCATCTGTCACTCATTTCCTAAGTGGGGTGAGTGGGTGTGCCACTCACTCAGTGACCCCTCGCAAGCTTCCCTCCCGTTATAACCACCTGACACTTGATTACCCCCCCGAGGGAAAAGGACAGGCAGGCAATCTTCTCTCTGTCTCAGAAAGAGTCCTCCATCCTGCTACCTTCCCAAGATGCAATGGGACAACAATGTCCGCTGTTTACACTACATGGAGGTGTGTAAGGACAATTAAACGTACGTAAATGTGGTCTTTCTGGTACCGCACTCTGACATTGTTGAGGAGAGTGGCTTCATTCAGGTACATAAGTGAACCTAAACAAACAACAAACAAACAGAAAAACAATATTAAAAGTGCACTCAAAATACAAATGCATTTATCTTCATCCCTGTTCGAAATATTTAAATTATTTGGGAAGCTGTTCCTTATTATATGAATGTACTGTAACATTTTGAACGGTGGTAACTTACAGTTGTCTTCTACATGTTTGTTGATGTCATCCTCTGCTGGATAGACTTGGCTCATAGGAGCCAGAAAGGTCTGCAACATGAAAAGCAGAAATGGCTTTTGGTAAGATACAGTGACGAAACCAAACAAATGGTGATTAAATGGGGGGCATGCACAACCATACAGTAGCAACGTCTAAATGTCTGACAAAAGATAAACGTGAATGCATTTCCATGAATCATTCATTGCATTTAAACGTGCAAGACCCAAGCAAATATTTGTATTCACCATCATGTTGTTGAAGGAGGCCTCTGACAAAGAAATGTAAGTGTTTTTCCTTATAATATGTTATAATTTAATATCAACATGTAAAATTTGGTTATTGTTTTGAGTTGACTAGCTTTTCTCAAACTATTTTCAGGCATATCCCATGGACATGCCCTGCACATTTTGTGTGATTTGGACTTCAAGAGAAGAACATTTGTGAAGTATTTTTTTTTTTTCAAAATGGCGGAAAAAAGGAAGTTCATGGCCAAAGGGCCGGAAAAATTAGCACATTCATCTAATGGAATTGTGAGGATAAGAAATAGGACCCATTGACTATGCAAATATGGTCTTTAAATTTGTTTTAAAAATGTATATTAAAATAGCTAAAAGTGATGTTTCGATATTACAGCTTGGGTCTTTTTTTCCCTACTATGCCTCGTTTTTAATCTACTTTTTACCACAAGTAGGGTCTTCCGTTTTTTTACATTTTTTTTTGTTTTTAAACCCTGTAGAGCTTTGAGATTTGTAAAAATGTGAAGTGTATAAGTTTGTAAAAAATATGATTATTATTATTATTATTGACCTTACAGGGTTAAAGATCACAGTAGTCATGTTTGCCGCTACACCTTCACAAGCTGAAAGAGTTACTGATATTCATGCTCTATTGTTCAAGAGTCTGAGTTAATGGAAATAAACTCAATGGAACAAGCCGGCTGTGAGAGAAACAAGGAGAGACATGGCAGGATGATGAATAATTTGGTGGGAGAGCAACAGGATCTGAGCACCTGTGTGTGTGTGTGTGTGTGTGTGTGTGTGTGTGTGTGTGTGTGTGTGTGTGTGTGTGTGTGTGTGTGTGTGTGTGTGTGTGTGTGTGTGTGTGTGTGTGTGTGTGTGTGTGTGTGCGTGTGCGTGTGTGCGTGTGTGTGTGTGTTGCTCTGTGCTGATCTTGTGGGGAGCAGTCGAGTCACTGTATTATTGAAAACACCCAAGCACCTCCCCTGTGACGACGAAAACAGGCAGAGGGTATGTATTGATTCTGTACCTAAACAAGGACCTTTCAGAAGGCATCCAAAACAACCTGCTTATTAGTAGCGTTAAGCCTAATTTGTACCCAGAACAAAGATTTACAAGCTTGTAGATCAGATTTTGTCTGCAAGCAACTCCAACTGCCCAACAGTCCAACTGCCCCCCACCAGTGTTGATTTTGATGTAGCTTCAGTCATAGTCTTTTGAATAAAACTCCACTTAGTTTTAGTCATATTTTAGTCATCTGAAATGTTTTAGTTTTAGTCTTAGTTTTAGTTGACAAAATATTATTGATTTGGTCGACTAAAATGTATTTTGGCCGGCCGTGATGGTTTTGAAATATTATACTCAGCTGTGTGCTGAAAATAGCACTAGTCCCTCCCTAACATTTTAGTCTAGTTTTTATTCGTTGACGATATTGTATATTTAGTCATAGTTTTAGTCATCATAGCTTAGTTTTTATTTCGTTTTTGTCAGTGAAAACAGGTAGTCGACGAACATTTTTTTGTCATAGTTTCAGACGACGAAATTAACACTGCCCCCCACCCCACGCACACATGTGCATTTCCATATTTGCATGTGCATCTTATGTTTCCTCTCCCCAACGTTGCATGATGTGTGTGCAGTGCATGCTTGCATGTCTGAGCTACTGGTGGCAAGTGGAACGCTAGCATAAACAGAACACGCTTTGTGTGCTTGTTACTGTGACTCAAATGGGACATTGCCAGACAAAATAACATATTGTATGTCCCAACTAATGGACTGGACAAAGCAATGCCCCAAAAACTTGGGTACACCCACCAGCCATGCAGAACCAATCGAGGGTCATATACTGACGTGAGGCTCTAATGAGCTCAACTCAACAATAAAGGAAACTCAATGAGCCTTTCATTGCCTAGATTGGCTCTAGGTTTTCACAAAGGCATGAAATGAAGCCTAACACACAACGTCTACTGATTATGATGTTAATTCAGAGGTATTTTCTAATGATGCAGCAACTGAGTGTGCAAATGGTTCTGTTTTGTTTATTAAATGTGATGTGAGTAGTCCACAGTGCATTAGAGACATCCAGAGAATGGCAAAAATGTTAACTGATATGGAGAAAAAGAAATTGACAAATTTCACAAAGCAAATTTCACAGCAGCCATTTTGACACGTAAACACAGCTGAAGGTAATGAGTTATTACTTGTCTTAGGTTACCACCATAGGTTATTAACTTATTATTACTAATAACCTACCTGGGTTTGTTTCATTTAATGTTACTGTGTGCCACTATGAAGTTGACTGTACAGGAGCTGCCCATGCTGGCACAGTGTTACACCTAAACACCTAAATTGTGTTGGTGTTTCTGTGTAACACTATCACAGTACCTTCAGTTGGATTTACCCTTCAAAATGGCTGCTGTGGAAAGGGTCTGTGTTTCTTGTAAACATTACAGCCACTTGCAGCCTCCTCGGTGAAGACAACACACACTGGGGACACGAGGAGGCTCAGGTGTAACAGGTGGCCTTCTCCTCCTAATGACCAGCTCTCCCTCTAGGCAACACTATCAGCACACCTGCTGCTGCACTGTTTACTTATTCATGTGCCTGTGCATCGCCACATTTTGTTCATGCACTCTCTCAGGTTTCTCACGTTTTACTAATTGTGTTAACGCCTTTCCAACCTTGAAATTGCAATTTAGCTAAACAGCATTTCTTTTTTTCAATGTGTACAGTATGTGCTGCCTGGTGCTCTACTTCGACTGGTACTTTTATGAATAATTCCAATCTCATGTTATAGGACTGTTTGATTCACTAGCCTACTCACAAAGGAAATGTTTACTGTGTGTACAGTCTACCGTTATAATGAAGACATGTGGGCAAGTATGCATGTGCTTGCAATTGTGTGTGTGTGTGTGTGCGTGCATGCGTGTGCTGTTGGGATCGAGTTAGCAAACAACAACCAATTCATGAGTGCCACCTGTGGCTGAGAGTGCATCTTTTGCAGGGGCCTCCCCACCCACATGAAGTAGCACTGACACCAACATGGCTGACCCCCCACCCACCTTTATAACTTGAGCTGAGGTCTTCAGTGACCTGAATGGACACCCAAGGTGTGCGTGTGTGCGTGTGTGTGTGTGTGTGTGTGTGTGTGTGTGTGTGTGTGTGTGTGTGTGTGTGTGTGTGTGTGTGTGAGAGAGAGAGAGAGACCCACCTTGCCCCTCTGGTTCAGTGGCTCTATGGTGAGTGCTTCAGCTCCTATGTCAACTATCATGCCCAGCTGGAACCCGTCGGTGGCGTGGGGCGCCCATACTGGCTTCCCATCATCCTCCAGCGTCTCCATGACTCACCTCCAGTCAGCTGTACAGTAAGGTGGGAGTGAGGGGGGAGAGAGAGAGAGAGAGAGAGAGAGAGAGAGAGAGAGAGAGAGAGAGAGAGAGAGAGAGAGAAAGAGAAAGACCATTAATACAGTAAGAAAAAGCTTCATCTTTTGTCCTTTTGAATGAAGCAGCTGGTTAGGGCATCAGAACTTACACTACATTGACCCTCATATGACCACATGTGTTTAAAAGCCAGGAAAACACCTGCATTACAACAGTAACCCATCAACTGAACATGGAGACTAGTAATATGCTGTAGCAGTGATTAACAACAATATAAATAAACTAACATTGATGCTGCCTGTATTCTCAGAAAAAGAAAGAATACAATTACATATCAAAAATAGGAATTGAAAAAAAATCCCCAAAAGGCAGCACATCCAAGATTTCAAATCAATTTAGGACAAAGTACTGACATTTCCACTTTTTTTTATTGGCACGCACCAATGTTGCATTTGTGGTTCTGCAGAACTGAGGTGGCTTTTTTCAGCCATGACATTACAGTGTTGTTTCTATTGCTTGAGCCACTCTAAGCACTGTGGATTTCCACTGGGACACAATAGGAGACATCTCCCGAGGGAATCCTGTAATAACTGATGGGAACAGCATCACCTCAAGTGACATGACACACCAGCAAGTGACCTACAGCAAGTCTGTAGAGTAGCTCTGGCCTTCTGCAGTTTAAGCTCTTTCAAGCTGGTGTTGTTTTGGGCATGTAATCATAGGCATAAATTATCCAAAATTGCAATAGCCAATCTACAAGAATCACATTGCATCACGTTGTGAACTTGTAGATTGACATCCAATTGACTTTGCACTTGGTGGACGAGTGTATTGCTAAAGACCCAAGAATATGTAATTCCTTGGGTCTTTAGCAATACACCCGTCCACATATCTCGTACAATATTTTTAACCTGGAAATGACTTTGGAATTTAATGAATATATGAAATAGATGATATATGAAATAGATGCTTTGGCAAAAAAGGTACATTTTCAACATTTTTCAATATCTTTTTAGCCTAGCGACATTTTTCTTTACCAAGTCAGACCTGTAGTCATGTCTTTTATAAGTTCAAGGACACCAGTAGGCCAACAATCTGAAATCTTCTTCAGACAAATCCAAAATCTGGTTTATACCTTTCCCTGTAACTCTGATATTGATACGTGTGTGTTTAACTGTCAACCTTTGACAGTTAATCCTACAAACAGAGCACTCCTCAGAGTAGCAGTGCTGACATCCACACTATCCAATTAGATTCAGGGATTGAGGTCAATTGTTAAAGGGGTCAGGAATTGGAAACTGCTGATGCAGCCTTCAGCAATGCCTCGAAGATCAGCAGGTCCATTCATTCAGTCCAACTGTACCACTGACAGCCTCTGTCCTGACAGCCCCATCTTGACCTGCACCATAACACTAGTCACCCCATTCAAACATAACCTCCAAGATGATGAAGCAATGGTCTTTCGTTGAGATTCTGAATTCTTAACTCCCCTGAGTCCCCATCTTTAAACCAATCCAGTGACTGTGATTGGTGCAGGGCTGAGCATGGATGAGATTGTAAATACCATATTTTTTTATTTCACTGCAGATAGTCTACTTATTACATTTAAAATCATCCTAAACCCTTAAATTCAATTAATTCTCTCAATGGACTAAAATCTAGTTTTATTTGATGGCCTTCCTGCCCTGGCATTTGGCCTTTGTGCCCTCAAAATATTTACAACACCAAAGGCCAAGCGGCCTTGCCCCTAAATGACGAAATTCCAGGCCTGCTAAAAAAATTATAATCGTATAATAATAATCAAAATATTCAAACTCTTTACTTCTCTCCATATTGGAATACTTTTTTCATATTCAAGTATCAACCAAACAATTTCCTTCTTCCTGAAAAAAGGACATTATAATGTCCAACTTTGTTACTGCTTCATCATTAACTATAAGCCAGTTCTGGTGAAGAGACATATATGGGACTAGCTGCTTACTTTGGACATTAATACCGTACAGCTCCAACTTTCAACTGATTGCAGCCTTTAACCATAATAAACCTGGCATCAGCATTTTAGTTATGTCATTGTAGGAAAAATGTTTCAACATTTCAGTGACAACGCACATCATGGCGCATTGTGAGCTTGTAGATCGGCTATTTTCGCTATCCATCACACTACAAAGTATATAGGACTTAAGTGGTTCAGAAATGCACAGAAATACTATACCTATTCTGCATTAGAGTACAACAGATGGAAAGATGGTCTAGATTAGTCTCACTGTGGATTGTGGAATATGTTTCAAAAGGTTTAATTACAAAACAAGAGAATGTGTTTTAAATAAAGTCAACAAAGTCATTATCACATGGAGACAGGTGTCATAAAAGTTATTCTAAAGGGTGGAAATTACATCCTGTATGTCAGGCATTGTTTGATGAGTGTATGATTAGATGCTAAATCTGTCTCTAATCTGTATTATACGTATAGTATATGAGGTAATCATTCATAACTGGGCTGATGTGAATGTTAGCATAGGGCAATAAACATGCATGTTATCGCAGTTCATCATTATATGGCCTGTTCATAACAGGACCAGAATAATGAGTCTTTGTTTACAGTAGGAAGCTTTGAAGAATGTCAGTCATCAGCCAAGCAGGGACACCAGGAAGGACATGTCCAACGTCAAAGAATTGAGAGGGCCTATGCAAGTTGACGATGAACCCCATAGCTATTTATAAATCCTTTGTGTTTTTCAGGAATTATAGGGTAATAGCAACAGCTAACAGCTTTGAGCGTTAAGTCAGAGACAAGGCCTTAACTGTAATGTTGAGAAACAGAAATGTTTTTCATCATAAATTAGCAATCTGTTTTGTCACACTAGTTTGGTGTAATTACTAGGTTTCTCTTTCTATCATTCTTATCACATTTTCATACATGTTTCTTCATTGTGCCAATAAACTAAACTATACTCTGCTAGGTGTGTCTCTGTAAAGAGAGTATCATGTCATGTCATCCTTCCAGTGAGAGGACTTTCTCCCACCTTTTACTGATAGTCTGTAAGCAACTGTCACTGGAGATCAATAATCTGATCCCACAATGCTGACTGGAACAGTTTTTAGCAGATTAGCAGCATGTCACACCTGAAACTTTCAGCTACATCACCGGTCCTGAGGCATCTAGATTCAGGTTACTGGTACAAATTAATTTGAGTAGCCTATATCTTATTTGACTTGTTTGCCATGCAAGACCCACGAGTGATAATTATTTTAGTTTATGATAATGATTGTCACAATCACAAACTGAACAGACAGATTTCTGTTTGGTGATGAATATTAATACCACAGTCAGCTTAGAGCAAGCCCTTGGTGTATAAGGAGGAAGCAGGCATTTGCATTTACTTTAAATTTGCTTTACTTTGTCAGTCCTGCATGTCAGTCTCTCATGTGAAATCTCAAATTGGGATCAAGGCAAGTCAAGACATCCTGAAGTGTAATTAGAACAAAACTTTCCCACAGTTTCCTACTGTCCATGTTTAATGATGTCAACAGGAAATGTTCCGGGCATAAAAATAACTAACTACAAGTGAGCTTCTAAGAAAATACATAGAAACATCACATGCAGGCCTGCTGTTGACTGATAAGAATCCATGCTTATTAACCACTTAAACCCTATATGTAGTTGACCGGATTCCCAAGGGCTCTATACTAGGCCTAGACCCCCCCACCCCTGCTTTCGCTCTACACAAAATATCATTGCCAAAAATAGTTGATCTACAAGCTCACAGTGCGTTGCTATCTTGCCTCAGACTGGGAAATAGTTATTTGTTGTGAGAACATCCTTCAATAATTATGAGAGTATTTTTCTATTGGTTTGGAAGAGGTGAACTATGTATAGTTGTAAACTATTACTTGGCTATAGTCTGCAACTTGGTACTGTATCAATCATCAAAGGCATCATTCATCATCACACAAAAAAACAGTAAACTGGGACCAGGGATAACTTTGAATCTTCATCAAATCCTCTTAGTATTTGACCCTAATCCTGAACAGAGGGAAGAAGTCAGGTAATAAGGTTGTCAGTTGTACGGCAATGCAGACAGTTGGACTGTACCCAACTGTCTGCATTGACTGTACAGCCCCCCCCCACACACACACACACACACACACACACACACACACACACACACACACACACACACACACACACACACACACACACACACACACACACACACACACACACACACACACACACACACACACCAGAGTAGGCAGGGAACACAGAAAGAGACAGAGGCATGCCCACTGACTGACTACATCCTGTGATGGTGGTGGACATGGATTGTTGCGTGCACACACACGCACACACACGCACACACACACACACACACACACACACACACACACACACACACACACTGCCTCTTGCTTCCTGTTCTCTCCAAGGCAAAAGGATATGGAAAATACATTGAAGTACATGTGCTGTAGGCCAACAGGATATGGGTAAAGTACACTCTGTTAAAAGCAAACCACACTGTTTGACTATCACAGCATAACAAAAGATTTTCTGGTTTAAACAAAAACAAAAAAACAAAAACAAAAAAATACAAACAAAAATAATCAATTAAAATAGCTATAATGAGGAAGAAAAACTGTAGCCACAACAATATTATTTAAGCTATAGGCTCAACTGCATGTTCGTTTAAATCTATCTATTTTATCTATTCTATTTTGGGGAATGAGCATGCATAGGTAGTACACAGTGTTGCCAGATTTTGCGAGAGAAACAAGCAACCAGGTCTATGAAAACAAGTCCAAAAGAAGCGACAAGTCTAAGGCTATTTGAAAATAGCTGATCTACAAGCGTCGTGAGCTTCAAGATTTTCAACAAAAACAAATTGAGGGAAATCTTGGGGATTTTTTTTTAATATTGGGGGTCCTTGACATGAAAATGTTTGAGAACCACTGGTTGGTTTATAAACAACATAATAGGACACAAGCCCAAATAAGCAACTACACTTTTAGAAACAAGCCCCCCCCCAAAAAAAACCTCAACCGGCAACTACCAATATTTATCAGCAACTTTACAGAAAAACAAGCCCAATGTCGCTTGTAATAAGCGGACATGGCAACACTGGTAGTACAGTACCAGGTAACTTGCTTAAAAAGTAGCCTGAAGACCGTAGCAAAAGAAGAGACACTTACCTCGTGTGTCTTTCAGACAGACAAACGTGAAAGTAGGGCAACAGCAATGACTGTAATGTCCCTCATGCGGATCCGTGGCGATGGATAATGTATTTCCAGCAGGAGTCGGTCCTCCTTCCCCAGGCTGGATGAATGGAGCTTCAGGCTTGGATGACAGACAGCAGGAGGCTGAAGTCCGGGGAAGCAGCGCTGACGTCACGGTGAAGCCAACCTCTTTCTTTGGTGTTTTGACCAGTTGGGCGTGGTTTTGAGGCATAGTTTATGTGAGTTTATAACACGCCTACCTGGGCGAAACACCAAAGAAAGTGGGAGTCCCTAGAATCTATACTCCATAGTACGACGGTATCGCACTGCCAAAAAGATCTGATCTACAAGCTAAACTATATTTCGGCCATTTGAAAATATCAGATCTATTCAAGCTCACAATGCTGATGCCACGCATTGTGAGCTTTAGATTGGCTATTTTCAAACATTTTGAACATTATTCTTCATAATGAGTACTTTTACTTTTGGTACTTTAAGTACATTTTCATACAAATACTTTAGTACTTTTACTCAAGTCATTTTTGAGTATTTCTACATTGCAGTAGTGATACTTTTACTTAAGTATTAAAGAAATGTGAGTCCACCACACACTGCTGTGCAGTTAATTGCTGGTGACATCCGTGGTTGTTCAGACTGCAGTAGGCCTAGCCAACACCAAAATGACACCAAAAGTAGGATGAATTGGCTATAATATGCGTTAATTGCGTCAACACCCCCTCCACTTCACTGCAATGAAAGGACAACAAATGCTGCCTTGAGACTCATGAATATTTGAGAGATTAGTAATCTAAAACTTTTGGGGGGATTTTTTGAAGGAGACATCCAATCCACCATTGAAAGCCACCACACTGGGGTTGTAAATCTAATTAGGTTATTTGATAGCTACGCCTGTATTGGGCCATATCGGATTACCTACACAAGATGATGACGATGTGTAAACCACTAACATCATGATGATCGACGTTATTGCCCACATGTTTAAACTAACAGTATGCTAGCCTACTATACAAAATATTAAATATATCAGTTTGAACTAGTTTAAAATTCACACAATCAATTTTGTTATTTGAAAATATAGTCTTTCTAGCACTGGTGGAAAAGTACTCACATTCTTTACTTAAGTAAAAGTATCAATACTGCAATGTAGAAACGCTCTGTTACAAGTAAAAGTTCTACAAAATGTAGGCCTATAGTAAAAGTACGAAAGTATTGGTGTATTTAAAGTAGCCTACCAAAAGTAGTAAGTAGGCCTACTGGTTATACAGAATGTCCCATTTCACACGTTTTCAAATGTATAAAATGTATTAAAAAAATATTTTGAAAATAGCAGATCTACAAGCTTGCAATGCCTGGCATCAAGACGCATTAAGTGAGCTTGTAGCGCGGCTATTTTCAAATGGCTGAAATGTATATGGCTGTAGTGGTTACTGTATGTTTTGTATTAATAATAATCCAAATCTACAAAGTAACAATAGTGACTAAAGTTTTCAAATAATTGTAGTGGAGTAAAAAGTACATTATAGAAAATTGGAAATACTCCAGTAAAGTAAAACAAAAGTAGCCTACCTCAAAATTGTACTTAAGTACAGTACTTATAGGCTACTTAATTACTTTCCACTATTGAATTCACACAATCAATGTTGTTATTTGAAAATATAGTCTTTCTAAGCTACTAATGATCATTGGTCTCCTCTGACAAGAACATAGCTGCCTATAGGGACAAGATTCTCTCTCATAGGCTTTAGAGGCCTATGAGAATATGTCTCTAAAGCCTATTCTATGCTTTAGAGACCGTTTCTGTACAGTCTAGAGACCAATTGAATTAAGAGATCAAAGAGAACACGATGTGGGATGACAAGGAGTTAAATAATTAAAAATCACCATTTTGATAAAGTTGCACACGACCATTCTGTCTTGCATGTGTCCTGTTCCCTGCCTTGCATTTCCCCGTCTGGAATTGAATATAGGAATATAATCCTGATAAATAACACTGATAGAAGTAGCCCATGCTTAATCTTACACCCGTCGTACGTCGAAGTATAAATGAGTCCGTATTGTGGGTTTGTGTAATCTGTGTGCGTCTGGCTCCATCTAATGGCGATATGAGGGAGCAGCTCAGCACCCGAGGGCGGACCCGATATGCTGTATATAACTTGATTGATTGATAGATTGAATACATTAACAGTTTGCAAATTGTACAGAGGTACGGTTTACAATGATTGTTAAAAGAATAACACAAAAAGCCCTAGGGGCTTGTTTCCATTGTGGGCTGCAGTGGTGGAAAGTAACTAAGTACATTTACTTAAGTACTGTACTTAAGTACAATTTTGAGGTATTTGTACTTTACTTGAGTATTTCCAATTTCCAATACTTTTACTTCTACTCTACTACATCTCAGAGGCAAATATTGTACTTTTACTCCACTACAATTATTTGAAAACTTTAGTTACTAGTTACTTTTCAGATATAAACTATGATATAATGAAACCTACATTAACCACTTCAGCCCTATTTTATACATAGGCTATTTGAAAATAGCAGATCTACAAGCTCACAACGCGTCGCATCGCAACGCATTGTGAGCTTGTAGATCGGCTATTTTCAAATATTTAGTACTTTTACTTTTGGTACTTTAAGTACATTTTGATACCAATACTTTTGTACTTTTACTCAAGTATTTTTTTTATTCTGGACTTTTACTTGTAACAGAGTATTTTTATATTGCAGTATTGGTACTTTTACTTAAGTAAAGAATTTTAGTACTTTTTCCACCACTGGTGGGCTGTAACTCTATTACATGGGGCGGACAGAATGCAAGCGAGTATCAGTGGGAAGATGCCAGCTGAGCTGAGCTCCCCTCCCAATGTCCCAAGTAAAAAGTAATATATCACTACCAGGAGCCAATCTGCTTGGTTGGAATGGGAGACACAATATCAGTAATACATAGTTTCAGTGTCTGATATAACAGCACTAGGACTGATATAAACTTAAACGTGTTATTATTTACATTATTTGAAGGACTTAAAGTTTATATTAATAGTAACTTATAAAGTTATTACAGTTCATAGTTGTATGACAGGTCCACTGTTTCCCTCTCTGCACCAGCAGTGGTGTGTATGTACAGTTGTTACAGTACCCATTAGTAATTAAGTGTTTCACCAAAGGTATCATTCATCATCACAAAAAAAACAGTAAACTGAGACCAGGCCCTAGGGATAACGTTGACTCTTCATCAAAGCCTCTTAGTATTTGACTCTAATCCTGAACAGAGGGGAGATGTCAGGTAAAAGGTGTCAGCTGTGAGGCAATGCAGACAATTGGACTGTAGACCACACACACACACACACACACACACACACACACACACACACACACACACACACACACACACACACACACACACACACACACACACACACACACACACACACACACACACACACACACACACACACACGCATGCAAACACATGAGAGCCAAAGTAAACATTGCCATAAAAGAAAATGTTGTAACATTATGTTCACAAAATAATAAATAAATGTGAGCAGTGGTGTTTTGAAGACACCTTCCCAAAAGGAACTGGCTTTTTTTCTTTCTTTTGGTAAATTCAGTTAACATTTTTATTATGACAGACAGCCAATCTTCAAGCCGATCTACAAGCTCACAATGCATAGCGATGCGGTGCATCTGTGAACTTGTCGATCGCATATTTTCGGTGCACGACTCCGTCGTACGACAAAGTATAATCGGGCTTGTGTGTGTTATCAGGCAGTACTGCTGTCAATCACCCTGCTGCTTTCCCATCCAATTATCTGTGGGGCCCCAGCTGCTTGGGGCTTTTTTTTATCTGTAACACTGTTTATGGATAGCCTATCACACACATTCTGGGCTGAGGAGAAAAAATGAAATGCTCTCTGGGAGATCACCACTGTTCAATGCCCCTATGAACTCATGAGGATCATTTTGCAAACTTTTGCAAGCTGATGCTTCTTTCTGCTTCTGGCTGGAAAATTCCCCTAAAGGTGAGTCATAATACTTGAAATACAGATATCAAAATACAATGCGGTGTAAATGTGTGAAATGCCAGTGACTGAATTAATTCTTTATGTCAAGCATGGCTCTTTGAGTTTACTGAAGCCATGGATATGACACTTGGCCTTAGATGAATTGGCTACTATTTTCTTGCATGTGCTGCATGCATACAGTACAGTACAGAAGTTCTTTGCTCGACTGTGAATTTATGATTCAAACTTAACGTGGCTTGGATTAAGATGCAGGTTTGTTACTTGAAGTCATCAAGGATTAACCACTCAAAACCTTTGTTGACCGCAGTCCCCCAGGGGTTTATATAGGCACCCTCCTTTTTCCCCCTCTACACCAAATCTCTTCATTAAAAAATTGCTAATCTACAAGCTCAGAACTCCTCACATTGCAACGCATTGTGAGCTTTTCTGTTTCATGATTCAGGTGCAATTCTGTTTCATGATAAATGTTTGCCTTAAGATCTGTGTGTAAAAGCTTTTAAAGTAGGAATCTGACTCATGTTATCAAAGCCTTGCCTTCTCAAGAATGTTGCAGCAAGTCAGTCTCACTGATACCAGGGGATGATGGATGACGGTTATGTTTAGCTCTGACAGTTTAGGTGATAATGTATGTCATTACTGGAATTTGTTTAATCATACATTATTTAAACAATGAGTTCTGATTAAAAAACAAAAAAACGTAAATTTACTCACACCTTCGCTTTCTCTATTTTTCTTTATTCACTTTTGGCCGATAATTACCAGGTAGCATGAAAGGAGAGAAGTTGTTTGTTTCTGTGATGGGGCTGATACTGCTCCAGTCATCTCTTGGACAACACATGACCGAAGAACCCTGTTCTGTTCAGATCCTTGTGCCTGGACTTAAAGGTACCCCAGTCATACTGTATACTGCATGCTTCCTATGTTAGCAAACATAAATGCACAGTGTTCGTTTTACTCTGAAAGTGTACACATTTTAAATTTGAACACTACATTAACATTCAGTGTAATACTTTATTGGACACACACACACACACACACACACACACACACACACACACACACACACACGCACGCACGCACGCGCGCGCGCGCACACACACACACACACACAAATGCATCTTACTGTACCACATTTATGGGGGAAAAAAACAAACAACTAACAGCATTTCTTCTCCTCGTAAAGGAGACCCAGGGGAGAAGGGAGAGAAAGGTGCACCAGGGAGAGCAGGAAGAGTTGGCCCACCCGGAGAGATTGGTATGTTTTTCTGCTTGGAAAATACGTATTGTTTAGACAGCTACATGGGAAATATTATTCCCATTAGAACACCTTAAGTGTAATTTATAGCCTAGTTCGTCGCACAACTGTGTTGCTGGCCGGAAATAGCTAATGTTAGCTTGAAAATCAGGATTTCATAGGGAAATAAATAATACAAATAAAATAATTCACGGTACACCTCGCACAACAAATGCTCCTCATGCTTTCTCATGATAATGTCTCATGCCATAGAGTAATGGGGTGAAAGTGTTTCGCTGGCTGGATACTCTGGAACAAAACCAGGCAGTCCAGAGACTGCCAAGTGTTTACTTTAGGGTCAGAAGTCGGATGAGAAATGATGCCCAGAATGCACTGCTACTGACAAGTGTTTACTTGAGGCTTTAATGAGGAATGAATGTTCTACAATCTACGTTAAAGTATACATTACAGACACGTATCCTTGGGTAACTTATTCAAAAGAAGTCACAAACTGGCGGTCCAGAAAACAGGATTTGAGTAGTCAAGTAATTTGTATTCATGCTTACTCTTTTGAGAGGCTATTTGGATTCGGCAACTTACTTCAGTCAGTTTGATTTATCTATGTAATTTGTTTCTGTAAAGTGACCCCATAAACATTTCTCACGTTTTTGTTATTGTTTTATAGGCCAACCCGGAGTTAAAGGACAGAAGGGCATCATGGGACATTATGGCAAAATGGGCCCAAGAGGAATCAAAGGTTATTATAAACTATAGTGCTGTACTGTACCTGTAAACTTGTATGAATACTATATGTTTCCTGTTTAACATTTACTTGTGTCCTGTCTCAGGTGCAAAGGGAGATATGGGAGATGCAGGTCCAAAGGGCCCCAATGGAGAGCCAGGTAGAAAATCTACTACAATTTCTTTAATGGCATGCTGGAGCATTAAGCACACAAAACATGACATTAATGGAGAGGTCAGTGCAGTAATCCTCCACAGTTTTGCCTTACCAGGTGTCCCATGTGAGTGTACACCTCTGAGAAAGATGATTGGAGAAATGGACATTCTCGTGGCCCAGTTGTCCTCTGAGCTGAAGTTCATTAAAAATGGTAACATTCCTGATTCATTATTAAACAAAGATCTAGGATATTCTCAAATCAACATGTGAAATATAATTTGAAAAAGCTATCCTGTTCAACTTAATATTCTCAGTTTGACTCATTTGTTTCTAATTCATGCGTATAATTGTTCCTCTGCATATAAATGCAAATGACTGGGTGTGTCACTGAAAATCATAGAAATGGAAGTGCTCATTTTTCAGCACTGCCCTCCCCTGCAGCTGTTGCTGGCATTAAAGAGACAGACAGTAAGGTCTATCTGTTGGTGAAGGAGGAGAAACGCTACGTGGATGCTGAGATCTACTGTCAGGGGAGGGGAGGGCACCTGGCCATGCCCAAGGATGAGGGGGCCAACGCCGCCATAGCGGGCTACATCACTGAGGCGGGCCTGAGCAGAGTCTACATCGGCATTAATGACTTGGACCGCGAGGGCCTATTTGCCTACGTGGACCGCTCTCCCATGAGCACCTTCAGCAGATGGAGGAAAGGGGAGCCCAACAATGCCTACGATGATGAGGACTGTGTTGACATGGCGGCGTCTGGGGACTGGACTGATGTCGCCTGCCACCCCACCATGTACTTTGTGTGTGAATTTGATAAAGATAGTGTGTAGGTCTAATTTGAAAAGAACAGAGAAACAGAAGTTGAGTGTGTCCTAAATACAGTGGAAGGAAGCCACACATGGAGTAAAAAATATTGAGTTAAACAAAAATGTTGCTCAACTTCTTTCCCATCAAAAATGATATCCAACTACAGATATCCAACTAGTCAATGTTATTCCCTGCATCTTTATGTAATGTTTTCCCCTTGTTGACTGCAATACCAGTGCTAAATGAAAGGCATATGACGAAGCTATTTATTTTTGTAATTCACACAGCATTCTGAAGTTACATTTATATATATATATATATATATTGTAGTATTTACAGGTTACTCATCATTAAAGACAAAGACACTTAACCTCATGTCTCCTGTCTTGTGATTTTCTTTATTAGGACTGTTTTATTAGAAGAGTAGACTTGCAATTGCATATAAGGGATGTAGGCCGGGCCCTCTACAAAGGTTATACCTTTTGTAGGCGTTTTGCAGACAGACTGTCTGACCTGGCTTTGTCCAGAGCTATGAGTCACCCCAACAACCATATTAGAGCTGCCATCCAGTGGACAAAAATCGTATTGCAATGCAACAATCCAGAATACACATAGAGATCTGTATGTATGCATACAGTATGCAGCTATGTCGGTGGTTAATAGTGGCAGAGATGACATATAATTGTGCTTATACGTTTTAAAATCTTATGTGCTATAGGTGTACTTGAGGTTGTCAGATGACCCTTTATGTGATACAGCATTACATGGGAATCACATGTATAATCCAGTATCAACAAAGAGGCATCTTGTGAAAAGAATCCCTGGTTTGGGTGACCATGGTGTCACCCAAACTTATCAGTTACAAAGCCAGAAGATTACTGAAAATTAATCTATAAATCCTGATGGGCATGGGGAAACAGCAAAGTAGTTTTCATAGAAAATGATGGGTATTGATTAAAAAAAAGGATCCTTTATTATACAAACACATTACCCTCAACCACAAGAAATATAGTATATTTAATTGTATTAAAATGTAATGCAAGATCAAGAACAAACAGGTCATTGGGTGGCAGACATTTTAGCAGGATATAGTATGTCTTTCCATTTGAACATCTTTCATCCTTTATAGTGTAATTAATATGGGTTATCTTCCCAGCTGTGGCTGATATTATTTTTTGAAGATGGGCATTTCACTTCGGATGATACTGCCTCTCCCTAAGAAGACAGAATAATTTGAATATGCATGATGCAGTTCTCCTAATAAAGCACAGCACGAGTCCCTTAAGAAATGAATAATTAATGGAGAGATGAATTATGCATTTCATTGACCAGGAGTTGTCTAGCAAAACCCAATTAGGTGCCATTGTTGGTGCAATCTCTGGTTACCTCTGCCCTGTGGTAAACAATTTGGACAGCTCTGTCTGGCAGTGGACTGCCAGACAATCTGTGGTGAGCAAAAATGCATTCCAAATGGGGGATTAGTGCAGCTATCTGGAAATACGTGAGCAGCACATATTAGACTACATTTTCCCAATACCACCAACCACGCAAAGCTAAATTTAGTTCATTTACATTTACAACAACGGGCAAAGTGTGTGTGTGTGTGTGTGTGTGTTGGGGGGGGGGGGGGGGGCTGCTACAACTGCCTACTATACACAACAACAATAATAATTATACACATAAATACATAATATTAATCTATTTATTGCACCTTTCATATAGTACATAAATGTCGCTGAAATTATATCAAATGAAACATGTGCAACTGCAAACCCATGCAAGAAATGGAAAATTATGTGATGAAAAAAGTGACTTAAAATATGAATACACTCTAAAAATTATGAATAATGTTTCTCATTATTTTGAGATCCTACCAAGTCAAATCGTTATTTTGAGATATACTGAGTCATTATTTTGAGAAAGTTTCTCATAAAGTCATTGTGGAAGTTTGTCATTATTTTGAGATACAAATTAATTATTTTGAGTTTCTCATTATTTTTTAGATAATCATTATTTTTGATATATAGGCTACTCGTTTCTCATTATAATGACTTACAGGAGCATATCCCCCCACCCCAGATCACATTGGTGGAAATGATCTTCCATAACAAGGCATAGCTACTGGAAAGGCCAAAACAAACAGTGGTGGAAAAAGTACTCACATTTTATACTTAAAAGTATCAATTCTGCAATGTAGAAATACTCTGTTATACATGTCAAAGTCCGGTATTAAAAATGTACTTGAGTAAAAGTATTTTGTTATCAAAATGTACTTACAGTACCAAAAGTAAAAGTATCCATTATATACAGTATGCACAATGTCCCATTTCAAGCTTTCAAAATGTATAAAAAATCAAGCTCACAACGCCTCGCCACTGTGAGCTTGTAGATCGGCTATTTTCAAATGTGGTTAATGTATGATTAGTAATAAAAATCTAAATCTAAAAAGTAACTAGTAATTCAAGTTTTCTAATAATTGTAGTGGAGTAAAAGTACAATAATTTCTTTAATGTGTAGTAGAAGTAAAATAATTGGAAATACTCCACTACAGTAAAAATACCTCAACATTTACAGTACATTTACTGAAGTACAGTACTTCAGTAAATGTATTTAGTTACTTTACACCACTATCCCCCCCCACCCCCCCACCCACCTCAAATCACATTGGCGGAAATGATCCTCCATAATAAGGCATAGGCTACTGCTGGAAAGGCCAAAACAGATGCACGTGACCTTTCCTCCTCGTCTTGTTTCCCTGGGAACACGTGGATGAGTCATTGGAAAAGACCAGGAAAAAGACAATACTAGCCAACCAAGCAGCACCGGGCCAGCGGATAGGTTTCTTGATACTATCCTCTCAAGTGAACTAACACGGTTTCCATATCAGATATCTCTCCACGTCTGCAGAAGCTTACTTATAAACTGACTAAACAACTAGCCAGCTGGTGAGCTGACTTTTTGCCCACACACACCAGAGGTTTGTTTACTGTAGTCTGCGTTCCCTGTTGTTGTTGTTGTTGGTATAATGTCTGACTCGTCGAGTGCTATGGCTGCAAACTCTCTGCCTCCGACAAAAACGATTGTGGTGTACAGAAACGGGGACGCGTTCTTCCCTGGGAGGAAGATAGTGGTCAATCATCGACACGTGTCGACCTTTGGCAGCTTTCTGACCTCTGTGACCCATGGAATCGAGGCTCCCTTCGGAGCTGTGAGGAATGTCTACACTCCCAGAGAGGGACACAAAGTCGTCGACTTGGACCACTTGCAGCACGGAGAAAGTTATGTTGCAGCTGGAGTGGAACGTTTCAAAAAGCTTGAGTAGGTATCTAGCATGATAATTGGCCTAATTAGGCTACTATAGTAATTAACCACTTAAACCCCAACATCAGTATTGTGGGGAAAGCGCGTTGGGAGCTTGTGGATCTGCTATTTCTGCGAAAGCTTTCCCCACAATAACAGAAAATACACTAGTATTGGGCCCTGAGGGGCTCCAGTTACCCATATGGGGTTTAAGTGGTTAATTAGGCATCAATTATCTCGCTTTCCATTGCTTGATTGCCCAGCTTGTTTAAGACTAGAGGCGAGCCTAAACAATCAAAGAACATTAATTGGAGTCACCTGTTGAACTTACTAAATCATTAACTGTAGCTTATCTTTTGTGGGATCACTTCATCTTTGCAGCTATTTCCAAATAAGAACAAAAAAGCCACAGCTGAAGAAGAACAAAAAGGTAAGACCACCACAAGACCATTTAACTGGTTAAAGGGCAAGACCACTTTGGTAGAGGTTTGGGGTCTCCAAATCTGGACAAGAAGACAAAAATAATTGCTCCATTGATTAGAAATTGATAATTCAAAATATGCTCCTCATTGACTTACACTGTAGCCTACAGTGAAACAGCTCTAAAAGTCACTCTTTAAGCACATAAACAAACACAAGTTGATTCAGACAATATAGAACATCACACAACCCAGTACTGTTTTTTAAAAAACATTTTATAAAAACACTTCTTTTAGGCCTTTTTATTAGGAAGAAAACCCGGACTGGATCCGGGGATCCGAATCCGGATCGGCGGATCCGGATCTTCAAATAGTCAAATCAACAGGAAGTCGTTTTTTTCTTTTTTTAAACAAACAGCTGCGTGTGGTGGTCTGAATCAACTTTGTTTGCGTTCGTTTATGTGCTTAAAAAGTGACTTTTAGAGCTGTTTCAGTGTACAATGTAAGTCAATGAGGAGCATATTTTGAATTATCAATTTCTAATCAATGGAGCAATTATTATTTATTTAATTATTTTTGATTTCTTGCACACCTTTGGAGTTACATCATGGCAAGGTAACTACACAACTACCAAAGTGGTCTTGCCCTGAACAAATGTATGATTCATGTTTCCTGCTTCCTGTGATAGAGCAGTGATTCTCAACCCTTTTATTTCAAGGACCCCCAGCTTGATATAACATTAGGCCATGGACCACCATTTGCTCACTTATTTATTTCATTATTTTGTACCCCAAAGAACAGTTTTATTGTTAATGATTTGGTCCAATATGGTTTGTAATTTGGACCAAAACAATTGCACTTCTCTTAGCAATTTTAGCTGTATTTATTCTTGTGCAGGTAATTATGGTGAAGATTAACTATATATCCCTGGAATCCCTTGAACCCTTGTGGTCCCTGGACCCCATGTTGAAAACCATTAGAAATAGAACATTAGAGTATATGGGCTCTAATGATCTGCTTTTTTCACTGTTTTTGAAATATGTGAAAACATTTTTAACATGTTTTTTTTTCCTACAATGACATTGGTCAAAAGGGACACCAGGGTTGATGTTGTTAACATTTGAAAACAATCCTAACTTTTATTTGTTATAAATGTGTGGGCTGTGGCTCTAACCATTGTACCATTGTTGTGGAGTATAGCTACATTAAATAATAATAAACCACAGCAAATGAATGTCACTGTAGTTAACATGTTTTTATTTTCATAAAGTTTCATTCATAGAATTTGAATTGGCCTTTAATCTACTAACTCATATTAATGCCTATATAACACTGTTCATTGACATTAATTTTATTTCCCTTTATTTTGAACATTTTAGATTCGACCGGTAGTTCACAGCAGAATAGTCGTTTCAGCTCGCTGGCAGAAAATTATTAATGAGTCATGCACTATCAAGTGAGTATTGACTTTTGACTGCTCAAATACATCATCATGAATGTGGAAAGAAACATAGCCTATACAATTTGACAAAGATGTCATATTTAGATGTAGTTTGTATTTTTCATTGTTTGCATGTCATTGGAAATGTCTGTTTTGTTAACCCTTATAGTGTTTTTACCAACGGAGATATGCGGGTGCCTCCAGCTCGAATAATGATCCCGAAGTATACTCTCACAAGCTGGGAAAATGTCTTAGCTATGGTGACAGAGAAAGTGCGTCTTCGTACTGGTGCTGTGCACAGGTAGGACAGTAGAGACATTACTTTATAGTTATCTGCCTATTGCTGTGGTGGATATAATTATTATCCCTTGATGTATTTTCTGTGGGAAGTTGGGTGACTTTTGGCTTTTAATCCCTGAAACCTCAATATTATATTTGGACTTCATTGTTATAACCCATTAAAACTGGGAAAGCATCTGTGTCATTTTGGATTTTACCGTTGGCTATTCAAAAATAGCAGATATACAAGCTTGCAGCGTGTGACTTGGTGCTGCGCTGTGAGCTTGTACATCTGCTATATTTTTGAACGTTTTTTGAAAAATCTTAAGTGTTTAATTTTGAATTATTAAGGTTTGAGAACTACTGATTTAGAATGCATTTGTAGAATTGGCCTCAGGTCTTAATGGGATTAGCAATTCCTTGCCTTTGTGTTATTGTGTTCTTTTGAATCCCCAGACTATGTTCATTAGATGGATGTCCTCTACGCGGTCCAGCGGAGCTAGAGAATAACCAGTATTATGTGGCGGTTGGAGCTGATAAGTTCAGGGCCCTGCCATACAGCCAGCTGGTTCCCAGCAGAGAAACCATCAGGGAGGATGATATGAATCACAGGTAAATGTGCTAATTTATGCTTTTGCAGCACTGATGTGTAACAAAATATTAGGCTTTTGTGACAAAAGCCTAATATTGAGACAGATTTTTTTTTTCTCCATTAAAACTCTCAATACTTTGACCTGGGTCCCCAGGGGTCTATACTTGGTCCCCTCCTTTTCCCCTCTATACTAAATCTCTTTGCCGAAAATAGCCAATCTACAAGCTCACAACACGTCGCAGCGTGATGCGTTGTGAGCTTGCTTTGGTTATTTTTTGCCTAATGTTGCTTATTTTAGCTGAATGTTCATCAATTTTCACATGCCCAGAATAAGGTTTAAACAGTTATTGTCATAATTATTTATTCAACGGATGCTGATAAGACATGAATCATTTTGTTGATAGCCTAACCTGGGCATTTATTTTCCTGCAGATTCAGCCATGACAGTCCCTTAGACCTGTCCCTTAGAAAGCTAAGACATGTGGTGACACAAGCTAAGGATGTGGTGAGTTACTGCAGTTTCAAGAATCATTTTCAGTAGTACCATCTTGTTTTACATGATTTTGTGATATGCTAAATTATTGCCTTTTTAACCGATCATCATATGGTATGATACTACCTCAGTAGTATCACAGTTGAAAAGCGCATCTTTGCACACACAGCATTTCAATTAACATTTCCCGCGTGTGAGACTTGTGTTGCGGAGGTGCAATTCGTTATGAAACAGTGCTATCATCAATCACTGTCTGCAGGAGGCATTGAGTTACCATTGCTTTCCACTTTGATGGGTAATCCCCACAGAGACAGGCTGGCCCACTTGATCAAGTGCAGTGAGCCTCATAGACTGAACATATGCACCAGGGGGGACTTTCACTGACTGGAAAGAGAGAGGGGAAAAAAACATCCTCTCATTCAAACCAGAACCCAGACAATTTGTATTGTGATTAAGTAGACAGTCGAAAGCTTTGAATCCATATGAGGATTGTTCTGCAGAGGTCTTGAGATGAACACCAAATAGTCCCCGTGAGGACAGGAACATGCCCAGTCAGCAGGTTGGGGTACTGTAGAGATAAGGCCCCCCTAGTGAGACACGTCTGACATCTGATTTTTGTAACCATGAAAGATGACAATACTGTGTCAGATGCCAATTTCTTTTTTTCAAATGGAGAAAAATGTCCCCTGCGTTCAACCAGACAGTAGGTGTTCCTGTAGCAGATGACATGAAATTGTGCAGATAAAGATAATCTGTATGTTAACATTAAGAATCAGCCAAAAATGTTGACAGTAACTATTTTTTAAGATTTCCCTATTGTGTTTTTGTATGCAAAGTTTTTCAAATTTAGCTTAATTAGTTTCTATACAGTACATCCCACTTGGGGGGGGGGGGTACACAACATTTCACAGATAATATGCCACTGCCTAGAATAGGCTACCTTTCATTGAGTTACAGCCATTACCATTATTTACACTACCAGTAGGGGGAGACATAGACAGAGCTATGCCTCATATTTGCATCAGCCCGCTGATCTGCTATTAGTTATTCACTGGACATGATGTTGCTACACTTTACTCCCGTTCCCTCTTCGCCTGATCCCTCATGAATTTGTAAACATGATTTGACCAGTTAATGAGGACCTTTCCAGGGGGTTGGGGGGGGGGGGGTGATACATGTGAGGAAAATTGCTCACTCTTGCTTGATCTGTCAGCTGTTTGGCTTACTGATTACACATACATTTATAGGGTCATGTCCATCATTAATTTCAGTTTGACCTCACAAAACAACAACGGTCTGGTTAGAAACGCCCGTAAAAAAAAAGAGACCCCGGTTACGTGCCCGCGGAGGCTGCGTAAAATGTAACCTTGCTCCGCAACCTTGCTGTATGGAAAAGGTGTCTTTTCCCCCGTCTGCACCGGTGGTAGAGAACGTTGCCGAATGGGACATCTGGTCTGGAGCGACTGGTGAAGTTCTCAACTGACGGCTCGGCTGTGCAGACGAGTGTGGTACTGAGACTCTCCAGCACTCTGTGTTCCCACCGGAGGCAAGTGCAGATGCTGAGCCAGGCCTTTGCAGCGATGAGATGGAAATTTTACGGTAGACATGTATAGCATGAATAGAAGATTTACAGTATATGAGACAGAGAGAGAGAGAGAGAGAGAAAGAAAGATACAGAAAGGGAGAGAGAGAGAATAATGTTCTCTCTCTCTCTGTTCTAAATAATGTACTAAATCGAAGCGCTTCATGTTACTCTAGTAAACAGCGTACTGTACTTTAACAGTACCTCATATAGTGCTTCCCATGAAGCACTGCATGTAAACAGACCAGAGAGGGTCGACTAAATGAGGAATAATAGGAGTTCACTCTCCTCCCTGACACCGGCGATAAAACTCCATCCCCTCCCACTGCCGACCCTCCATGATCTCACTGGGGAAAGGGGAAGTGGCGATGCCCAGCGGAAAGCTATACTCCCAGGCTGCTGCCTGCATGTCTGCTCACTGGAGGACCAAACCCAGGGAGTGGCCCTCCCCGCCACCACTGCCCAGTATGTGTGGTTGGATAGCGGCTGGCCCACGGTGGACGGGTGGGGTCCCCCCCTTTCCCCTGGCTATCATATCACACTGTCCTCTTGTTGACTCCTGCGCTCTGCCACTTGAGAGGGCCAGAGATTACTCGCTGCCCGGGGCCCCCTGAGGCCACTCACACTAACTCTAGAATTCTCTCATTCTGTCTCTCTGCCTCTCTCTGTCTCTCCCCCTCTCTCTCTCTCTCTCCCCCTTCTCTCTCTTTCTCACCCCTCACCCCTCACCCCCCTTCCTCCCTCTCTCTGGGGCCTCCTGATAGACGCAGTTGTCTGCCCCCCTAGGACATGGTCGGCAGATATGTAATGGGTAACGAGAGGCGAGATGACTTCAGCTTTTCCACTGTGTCTGCCGTGTTTCAATTCAGCGCTGCAACTTTTTTCTCCTCTGCTCTCCCAAGCTCCGCAACTCTGGTTGTCCTCCTCTTCCTCCCTCCCTCCCTCCCTCCCTCCCTCCCTCCAGCCTCCTTGCCGTTCTCCCCGAGTGAGAGGCTCTTGATTTAACACTGTTGATTTAAATAAGAGTTGTTTACATCTCGCTACCAGGCTGTACACATGAAAAAAAAACAAAAAAAACATCAACAGACACAGCAAAACCACATTTTGTGCCCTGTTTTAATTGGTGCTCGATGTATGAATCACTCACGTGCGAATTGAGGTTATGAATTTAGATTAACAGGATGTCAAAGACCATATTATTCACATGGCGGCCAATTCGGTTTTACATGAACTCGGTTGGGCCGCCCCCCCAGCCAAAATGGCCACCATGTGAATATGGTCATTAGCTGCAGTGGCAATATATTTCCGTCTTTGATCTCGTGGCTGTGACCACTACAGCACTTGTACTGTATGTGAACTCTGTTTCAACTTTCCCTCACTGACTACAGCAGGAAAACTCTCTCTCTCTCTCTCTCTCTCGTTCTCTCTCTCGCTCTCTCTCTCTCTTCCCCTCTCTCCCAATTTTTTGTTGTTGTTTTATTTTGTCTCCCTTGGCCCACCGATGACTGTAGGAATTCAAAAGAACATCCACAGACCCTGCTTCTTCTGCATTAAAGAAAGCAAACAAGTGAAGAAACATCACTGCTATTCCCCAGACTCCATGTTAGTGAGCTTGCGAACACCATTGCCAGAAGTGTATTCTGGTGGAAGGCTGAGATCACTACACTCTCCCCCGAGCCAGCCCAGGGATCCAGCCAGGCAGCCGCAGTAGAGATCTGCTGCTGAAAAAGAAACATTAAGTCTGCTCTCTCTCTCTCTCTCTCTCTCTCTCTCTGTCTGTGAGGGAACTATAGCTCACCTCGCTACCTACAGAGGGGATGAGCAGCCTGTGAGCAGAAAATTGCCTTTTGTGGAAGCATTAATTCAAATGTGTACCCTGCTGTCTGAGCATCACTCTAAACCCATCTCGCCACTGCTCGCTCACACCCCACTTCTCTTAGTCTCTCTCTGTCTCTCTCATTCTCTGTCTCTCTCCATCTGTCTGTCTCTTGTCTCGTGCTCCCTTTGCTCTCTCTTGCCACACAGCTAAAGTCCCGGGACTCCCCCCCCCCCCCCCCCCCCCCCCCCCAAACCCCCCCCCCTCTCTTTTTTTTGTCCTCCGCCCGTTCTCCATCAATAACCGTCTGCTGTCTACACAGCTGAAGAATAAGTTATTCCCTACGACTCCCCTCCCTTTCCCTTTAAGCTTGTTTGGATTTTCATTGTTTGATCTGGCTTGATAAATAAGACAAATGCAGTTAGAAATTCATGGCTGCCCCATTTCATCAATAAATGATTAGTTTGCGAGCGCTCCCAAGTGATTGATAGGTTGTGCACGGGATGTATTGGAACCAGATGAATTCAATACAGTGGGAGTCGCGGGGGAGCTACAAAGCGTATCAACTCATGAAAAATTGAGGTCAATGGAAAATGTAAAAAAAAGGGGTTGAGAAGAGAAAAGCGAGTGGAGGAAGAAGTTTTGTTCAACAGCTCATATACACTGTGTTGCCTCACTATGTTTTATCCTTCCTTTCTACTCCCCCCCGCAACAAAACAACACAAAGGGCCCGACTATGAATCATAGCGAAATCAGAGGAAATACGTCTCAACCCCATGGCCCCCTCTTTTTCTTGTCTCTCCGTGTAGTTAGCTCACACAGGCTTTAGAAAAGACCTTGAGCACGCAGCCAGGGGCCACACGAAGAACCATGCAGACTCAGCCAAGCCAGAGAGAGCCAAACAACAGAGGCAGGTGTCCAGAGTCCCACTTCTGAACTCCACAGTGGGTAAGCAGAGCAATTCTATAGAACCGTTCTCTACCACACAATGTTTAATGTGGTTTATTTTCAATGTGCCTCCCTTTTTATCACTCTCGCTGTTATAAAGGCGACTTGTTGACTGCTGTTTTTGTGTGGATGTGTTGTGCACATGTTTGTGTGCTTGTGTATGCACATCAGTGGTGGAAAAAGTACTCAAATTCTTTACTTAAGTAAAAGTACCAATACTGCAATATAAAAATACTCTGTTACAAGTAAAAGTTCAGAATCAAACATTTACTTGAGTAAAAGTACACAAGTATTGGCATCAAAATGTACTTGAAGTACCAAAAGTAAAAGTACTAAATATTTGAAAATAGCAGATCTACAAGCTCACAACGCGTCGCGATGCGACGCGTTGTGAGCTTGTAGATCGGCTATTTTCAAATAGCCTATGTATAAAATATTGCTAAAGTGGTTAATGTATGTTTTATAATATAATAATTCATATCTGCCAAGTAACTAGTAACTAAAGTGTTCAAATAATTGTAGTGGAGTAAAAGTACAATGTTTGCCTCTGAGATGTAGTGGAGTAGAAGTAAAAGTATTGGAAATTGGAAATACTCAAGTAAAGTACAAATACCTCAACATTTTACTTATTTACAGTACTTAACTAAATGTACTTAGTTACTTTCCACCACTGATGCACATGCAGTCATGTATAAATAGACCAGTGTGTTTTTCTGGTGTGTGCTGAAATGTATCTGACATTTACATTTTCGGCGTGTGTGGTGAACAGATAGAGGAGTATAGGCAGATGGAGTATCATTCTTTTGAATATGCAACCTGTTCACCGAAGTTAACCCGCATCAGGGGAGCACTGCTTTCTGCTCTTTGAAAGAACACAACTTTCTTTCCGTGAATATTAAACGGAACACGACTTCAAACACCGTCAAGGGCTCTTAAATCATGGATGAATTCAATCAGGCCATTTTGTTGAATATGTATCCAGAAAGCCTTGTTAACAGAGCCGGGGAAAGAAAAATAAAATGCTCCAATTTTCTCCTGATGCGGGGAATCAAAATGATCATAAGTTATTCATCGCAATAACACGGAGGAGAGATCATAAAAGTGACAAAATACTCTTTCAGATTGATGAGTTTCAGCACTGTGGCAATTATGCAGTTTGAAAGTGATATATAACGTCAATACACAGTAATTGCACCTCAGCCACTGCCACCCAGCTATTCAATAGTTATTTCATGTGTGTATGTTTTACCTTCCGCGCACAAACAGCACACAATGACCCACACTTGAAAGGCCCATCCCGGGCCAGAGTTAGCATGACATCATAGGATGAATAATTGCCGCGGTTTGAGAGCTGCCATCGCATTCACACATAACAGCCGAGCCAGCATTCCTAGTGATGGAGTTGGATTTCCTACTCTCATGTCAGGCTCATATTAGCGAGGTGGCTGTCTGTCTACCGTTGCTGCCTGCTGGATAGTGCTCTTCCTGAAGACCACTTTTTGGACACTTGATCATCCCCCATGGCAGGACCCCGTCTCCTCCCATAAACTGGTTAATGTCGTGAGGGTAAAAGAGAAAGAATCCATAGGGAACTCAGCTGAGCTGCGCAGAGTCAATCAGCTCAATCAACTCAGAGCCACCGCCTGGGTGGCTCTGAGTGCTATTGGCAAGCATCAGCCAACACAAGAAGAGCAGAGCTTTTGGCAATGCATAACTTTGATTTGATTTCATAATTTCCCCTTTCTTAGGGTGTGGGCACAGGAACAGATACAAGTAGCATCTTTGTCTGTGAGACCTAACAGATTAGAGTCTACACGTTGCGTAGCCACATAATTCTCTTTTTGAACAAAATGTATTTGAGACAAATAACTTAACTAACTAACCTTTTTTTTGCCTATGATCACCAAATACTCTACCATGCTTGGTGGATCTTTTATTTAAATCTGGTCACTCTAGTAGTCCATTAAGGTGTTTAATCGGCCACATTACCCCTTCTGATCTAGCAACCACAGACAGACAAATAGGGTTTTGATTACTAGGGAACAACAGCATGACGTTGACTTGTAAGCTATTCCCTGCGCACATTAACAGCTGCCTGTCACTGTGGAGAGCTAACCCCAGAATGTAGGTTCATGCAGGGTGGCCAGACTTGTGGCAGCGGAGCCATGGCTTCTCCTTCACCTTTAGGCCTGTCTGACCACACTCTAAATAAATAAATGGACTTGACAGCATCATTGATCACTTCTGAAGTTGAAGTTAAGAGGAAGATGGAGAGGATAGGAGGGCAGTAAGAGGGAGAGAGAGGGTGGGAGAGGGAGAGAGAAAGAGTCAGGGAGACTGAAGCTATGATTCATGGTACGATGGCGTTAAACTCAGAAAATAGCAGATCTACAAGCTCACCGTGTGTCGCAATACGACACGTTGTGAGCTTGTAGCTCTTCTATTTTCAGCATACACACTGTCGTACGACGGAGAATAAATTACGGATGAGCTGCCAGCAGATGAGGTAATTGTGATTAATCGCTTTCCTCAGAGGGCAGTGTGTTCAATGCAAAACACAAAAGGCGGGAGACGGTGGGAGCAGCAGAGGTGCAGGACGATGGCCAGTTGAAGGTGGACTTGCCAATTGATCAGGTAAAACACAGCTCCGTACTGGACCCCAGTGAGGTTATTAGCATATGGTCTTGAAACAACTTGGGCCTGCTTGCCAGATACAGAATGAGAGTTTATCTAAAGACACCATCATCACCATCCGCCAGCAACACAATGGATTTACTTTTGTGCCTCTCCACGTACAGCTAATTCTCCAGCAATGCCAACACAATTCTCTTTTAATCTCACCATTACAAAGTCGTTAATCTTTCCCACCAACATGAATCAAAAGGTTTGGTGATTTAGAGATTATCTTGTTGAACAAAACATATTTAAACCTTTGTTTGCTATAGAGATTATTTTCTTAACTTTCCCAAAACCCAATGCAAAAAGTCCTTCAGAAATCAGTGGCAGCAACACATGATGGCGGCAACTCACAGGTGTGCCTAAAAAAAGACATCATCCCTGGAGCACACTATTTGCTGTCTGTGGACAGTGCAGAATAACAACTATACAAAGAAGTTGCAAGAATACAAATACGGTAGGCTGTATAGATATGGTTCATTGATAGTATGATGAATGTTTTTATTTTTATTTAGCCTCACTCACCTCCTTGTGTATGTCTCTCAATCACCTGTGAAGCTCAAGCTACTACTTCCGAAACTTGAATTCACTGCACAGAGCAAACCCCATCAAACCTCAGTTGAGCAAGTTAAATGAAAAGATTGTCATTGTAAAATCAATACGACAATGCAGCGTAATCTGAACAAGGTCTTTTCTCCTCCTCCCTCCAGGTTGAGGCCAAGGTGGTCGAGGAGGACTGTGACCAGGTCCATTCTCACTCCTCCACCACGAACAATTCCTCGCTCCAGGGTCCAGGCAATGTGAGTAACAGCTTAGGGATTTTTACAATTGTACAAAGAAAAAAATATAACGTCCTGGTCTTCGGTGCTGAGCCAAACTGCAAAACAACAGAATTTAAATGCTTAAATATCAGAAATGTTATAATTCTTGGCACTGCCCCTGGCCACCAGGTGGGGCTGGTAAAAATGTGTCCACACTTTTTTACATTTATATAAATATGTAATTTCCTGTTCTTGTACTAACTTAAAAACGACTGCAAGGCCGAAACATCGCTCTGTTGCCGCTGTGATTACAATTAGAGCATTTTAAAAGTGAGTGTCGAGCCCGTTCTTGTTTGGCATTTTTACAGTTGTATACACAGCTCCAGCAAGTGGAGTGACAGCGCATAGCTGTAGCACCGTTCATTTTGGGTTGGTAAAGCAGCTTAAAAATGCTTCATCGCGGTGGTAGTAATCAGCATTACTTTTTATTATTGAGAGCTTTAGGTAGGCTTTAAAACTTGACTCATGTCTAGCAGCCATAACCTTTGCTGATACATGTTATGTCTCTTTGTCTTATCTGTGCGTCTCTTCCTGTGTTTGCTTCTCCAAGTCAAAAAGGGAGTCAAAAAGGGACACAAAAGTCGCTTCCAGTACCAAAGATGGAGGACTAAAGTCCCCAGAGCCCCAGGTATGACCTCATATAATTTATAGACAGCTTTTTAGCCGTAGCTACACAGACACATGTACTCAAGTATTCTACTGCATTAGACTGGGTAAATACACAGTAGGGTGTGGATGTTATTAGACTAGAGCTCCATAACCATATGCACTCGCTTGATGTCTGTCCTTTACTGGGGTTTTAATGTGCGTTCTCCTTGATGAATTAGGGGCAGAGCTGTGTATACAGATGTTCCTCCATGGATGTGTGGTTCCTAGAAATTACACTCATTTAAATACACTTATTTTGCTCTAATAATCCTCGAGGGACAGCAATATGAAGCCCCATAACTGTGATGAACGTACACAATACTTGGGTGATATTACTATTCCAAGCAATTTCATTCAGCTTTGAAATGGGAAGATATTGAGTCTTATTTAAGCAATCAATAACCTTGAACATTTCATTTTAATGAAAACTATAATTTCAAGCAGTGGCAATTACACCATGGGGGAATGTTTTGGTGTGGTGATGATTTTGCCACCGTATGCACTTTTGCAATAAAGATATTCTTATCGGGATAATTATTGACTTCATAGGGCCAGTTATGACCCTGGTTAAGAACCTCATCAATAGCTTAATTCATTACTTATCGCTTTTAGTCATACATGAATATTGCTGATTCAGAATGGCTATGGATTGGAAGGAATGGCCATTAGATAATGGACAATAATGATAGTCCCCACTCCCCAGCACGGACTCAGATGCTTGGTAGAGTAGTCACCTTTGTGCCAAGCAAGTCTTTCTTGACCCATCCAAGAAAGTTAAAGAGAGAAAGAACGATTCACTCTAAAGTTGTAAAGATTCAGTGTAGGGTCGGAAATCTAAAGTATGACTCGGCATCATGAACTTAAATTAAACACAACAGTGACTGTGAGTTACATCAAAATTAAATGACCAGGAATAAATGGTGAGTGGTTAAAAGTGTGAGTGAGCAAATGTAGCTCTCCTAAAGTCAAGCATAGTCCATAATATTTAGAATGCAGTGATCTCATAGAACGGCCCAATTTCAAATGTTGTTGCGGACTCTTTGGACATAATTCACCATACTTTGGTGTAGGTTCTATTCAGACAATGATGTGCTTTTCTGTGTTACAGTAGGTAGACTTGGTCCCTTTTATGAAGGCGGTTTCTGGGTAACGTCAACTCTAGGATTGTTATTGTGCAGCGCCATCTTGAGCTCAGTTGTTGTTTAAAGAAAATAAATGACACGTATGGTCAATGAGAAAAAATTGTCTGTTTCTACTTTCCTACAATTTCTACACTGGACCCCGTTCGTCTGGTGGATGTCTCCAGAGACAGCTCTTCATGAACATGACAACTAATGCAGTTTCTCTCAAGCTGCCAAAGTTCTGGGAGTCGTCAGCCTCTGCTTGGTTCGCACAGACGGAAGCACAGTTTGCGTTGCGGGAGATAACCGCGGATGCCACAAAATACTATTACGTGGTGTCGGCCCTCAGGAGTTCAACAGCGACCAGAGTGGTGAGTCTACTCAGAAATCCTCCGGAGCAGGATAAATACAACACACTCAAGGTTCACCTGTTGAAAACATTTGAGCTTTGTGATGCTGAGCGGGCCGGCTGTCTCTTATCTCTGCAAGGTCTTGGCGACAACAAGCCGTCTGAACTCATGGACAGAATGCTGGATCTCCTGGGAGAGCACAAGCCCGATTTCCTCTTTGTCCAACTGTTTCTGCAACAGTTGCCTTTTCAGGTACGGGCTGCTTTGGCCAACACCACCATCACTGACTGTCGTACTCTGGCCATGGAGGCAGATAGGTTTTTCTTAGCTAGTGAACAATATTGCGCGGCCACATTGCTTCCTGCCCAAACTGTTTCACCACGTCCACGAGACATGACAGTCTCTACCGCAGCAGCAGCTCCTCAATGGCGATGGGACCCCAGCCTTTGTTTTTACCACGCAAGGTTTGGACCCAAAGCCAAGCGGTGCCGATCTCCATGCACTTTCAGTGTGGGGAGAAATGCTGGGGTTGGTCAGTAGTGGCCATGTGCGTCGGCCGAGATAGGATGCTACTGTTTATCCAAGCGCCCCTAAAGCCCTTCACACGGATGCCCCAGTTGCCCCGGAGCTGTTGCGGCCGAGCCTTCTGCCCGCCTCCATGTTGACTTTTTCTATTATTGTGCATTCTGGGAGGACGTACGTGTGTAGTGGACACTTTGGACATAATTCACCATAATTTGTTGGCGATACAGGAAATTATACTGTTTGGACATGGTCCCTTTTTATGAAGGGACTTTCTGTGTAGGGTCTGCTCTAGGATTATTATTGTGCAGTGGCATCTTGTGCTCGGTTGTTGATGTGATGAAGAAAATAAATGACACATGTTCATCTAGTCAGTGAGGGAAATGATCTGTCTCTACTTCCCACAATTTCTATGATGTTGACTTTTTATTGGTTTGTTTGTTATGAGGAATGTACTGTACAGTAGTTTGTTACTGTATAGACCAGAAGTGATGGTACTGCAGGCCAATGTTAACCACTTATACCTTATACTTTGTTAAATGGGATCCCCCCAGGGGTCTATACTTGGTCCCTTCCTTATTTCTTTCCACACCAAATCTCTGCCGAAAATAGCTCATCTATAAGCTCGCTGTGAGCTTGTAGATCTGCTATTTGGCCAAATATTCGCCTATTAGGACATGCCCAGAATAGGGATGCTAGGGTTAATGTGGTTAAAATAAATTATCTAAGTAACATAGCAATCATTGCAACCATTTGCTCATGCATATTGTCACAGATTTCCTTTAAGGTCAAGCAAACTGCTTCTCTCATCGCCTGCAGCCTCATCATTTACAGCACCGTGAATGATAATAAGAGATATATTTACCACTATGACTCATACTTCTGAGTTGGGATAGATTGCCTCCCACTTTGACCATCATGCATTCTTGTGAAATGCCCCGCTTGCACCATATATCTATATAAATATATTGATGACCAAATTCAATTACATGATTGCATTCTCAGCCAAACCTCCTCAGCCGCCTCCGTTTCAATGATTCATTGCATTGAATTTAAATAGTGAATAGTTACAGACAGTACACCGGTGAGGTAGTGTGTGTGATATTGACCTGTGTGGTCCAGACCAAATAAAGAATAACGAGATTCAGCATGTCTGCCAAGTGGAGATGTCCGCTGGGAGTGAAGGCAGAAGAAAGCAAAGGATGGAGGACCAGAGCCGGATGCACATTCATCAAAGGCTTTCACATAATCAGCTGACTGACATTTGTTGGGTTTCATGAAGGCTTCCCTTTGGACGCTACTCTGTTAAGTTGCTGATTAATTTCACAAGAAGGCCAGGCCCATGTGCTGGAGTGTGGTAGACATGAAGTATGTTTTTGTAAATGGGCACAAGGGTAGACTTGAATCAACTGGTGTGATATTGTGTTTACAACTATCGTTTGTTTTGATTTAACAATATCGGCTGATTTATCAACCAGTCAGCTAAGCATTTTTTCTTAATTAATATTGTTAGAAATGCCAATACGACTAGGGACATTTGATCAATTGTCTTCCTCTTCTTAAGAATTTGTGATAAAAAATCAAATACTTATTGACCCTCTCATTGATCCCTCCTATTCTTTTCCAATGTAATTCCGTTTCATTTGTCTTTCGCCTGTTTTCCAGGCTGCTATTCCCCCAAGCTTAGGTTAGCCATTTCAAAGGCCTTCTTCTTCCCATGCAAGGTCAACTATAATCAACTCTAGACAATGTCACCGCCTGGCTTCTCCAGCAAGCTAGGCTGAGAGAGACAATTCCTCTGGGCTTTTAAGGACCTACTGCATTATACCATTCAATTACTGTTCATTAGACAGTGTACAGTCATTAATCAGACTGAGATGTTCTGCTAGTCCTCAACGGGGACAATGAACTGGGGGAAATTTATTCTGCAGTGGCTCCCTGTGTCAGCGCACTAGGACTGTCAGTACAGAGATACAGTTCGGATGCTGCACTGCTCGCCTGTGTTCAAGTGAACTTATCCTCTTCATGCTGCCCTGTCTCTGATTTTTAAGAAACATAGCCCTTTGTCAGAGATTTACTGCATATGTACTGTAGTATTAGGAATCTGATATATCACCACAAGGGAAGAAACCTGACAGATTTACTGATTTGGGGCAGCATATGCATTGGATATGACTAGATGATGATATGAGAAACTGATTTATGTTTTCCAGCAGGCTAAAGAGGAGGAGGCGTCTAACAGGGTCTGCAGGATACGGTCACGGATGTCCAGGTTTCTCAAGGGTAGGTTCATCAAAGCATAAAGCCTGGTAGTAGCTCGCTGGCGGCAGCGGCGGCTTCACAGAGGCCCCCGCGTTCCCCTCCACGGCACCACTGAACCTAATGCACCCATAAAGAGACCACTAATACACTCCGCATTACCAGTCCCCCCTCACATCGCATGTCACTGGATCCGCAAGCACCACTCAACATCTGGGAGAGCTTTCCCGCCTGTGCTTTATGGAGACCATCTGCCTGAGTGGGTTTTTTGCCTTCCCAATCTCAGATGACTTATTCTAGTATTAAAGGCACCTGCACATCAAGGTGCACCACGCTGAGAGCGCAGGATTATTCACCACTCTTTATATTTCCTGTTTCCTCCATGATTTGGGTTGACTCTTGACTGCAGTATGAATACAGTGGAGTACCTGACTTCTTGTTTTGACTGACTTCTTGACTCTTTAGAGTTCCATGTTTTTAGTTTTATTTCATTGATATCTAGAGGAGCACATCTGATAAAAAAGAAAAGAAAAGAAGAAGCAAATATGACACGCGTCTCATCATAGGAAAAAAGAAAGAAAGATAAGAACACATATTCAAACATACGGTAGCTGTGATGCAAACCTGACATTCTTTCTTGGTTGGCTGGGGGTGTGACTTGCACTGTTTCCCAGCAATTTCACTCTAATTGGCTACAAAACATAGGCTTTGGGAGTGAGGCCCATTCAACGGTTTCCAAAGCATTCCCCATTGTCCCCGGTGAGAATTCCAGAGGTGGCTAAATGGAGCGAGATGTGAAACCCCGCAGGTGGTTATCATCAACGTCTGCCCTCCAATCTGCAGCGTGCACCATGTCACCGTGTGACACCAGGAAAATCACTGCATCCTGTGCTAACAGCAGGCTCCCTGCCTCATATACAATCCATGCTGTCACAAACACACACATGTACACACATACAGTACACACACACACACACACACACACATAAACATAGGGTCATCTCACAGGCTGCAGTTAACATCAGTCTCGTTCATTACACAGACACGTAGGCACACCCAGCGTGCGTGTATACAGTATACATATACACATGTATCCTACCTCAATTATCCTTGTATCGAGAGTGCCAGAGGTGTAGTCATGTGAAATTCATTGGACAGAAATATAGCCTTAGTGTAGTATACTGTAACCTGCTTTTCTTCCAGAATAGCTGTGTCCACTGCAGGGGGTGTATGGAATCAATCACGGCATCTCATTACTTGCACACACCAGACTCCTGTCCCTATTTTTCCTGTCCATATTACATTGTATTATTGTCCCTGGGTCTGAATGCTTCTGCAGCCATACCTTCATATTCCCTAGCTGTCACAGCCGCTGTGGATCTGCACATGCCGTGCATAGCTGGGAATTCAGAGCTGAAGTGGAGGGAAGTGGGTTGTGAAAATATAGGGAGCGCAAGTGATCTCAAGCTAACAGATATGAACCCTGGCACCTGCTTTGCATCAAAATGTTTATGTCTGTGCCATGCCAGTCTTTATCCCTGAAATGAATTTTCCAGTTGAGGGGAAACGGGAACCGTTTTTTGAAAAATGTAAATCTACCCTCAAAGTCCTTACTGTCCTCCCCTCCATATAGTTGTGGCAATTTCTTATTAGGCACGGTTTCATGGCCAGGGATATTCTGTCTCGACTTCCCGTGCATGAAAGGAAGAGACACTGTTGGGTTCATTTTGGTCGGGATTCTCCTTCAAAAGTTATTGGCAACGTGAACAATGGCCACATAATTTATGGCAACTGTTAAGGTCTCTGACAGAAGTTGTAAAGCATCTTGACTGATTGAGTAGCTATGAGATGTGTGCAGTCATGGCATATTGTCGCCTGCATGCGCCGACTACATGCAGAGAGTTGTGTGGCTTTCTGTGTCACAGATAAATTATTCCGCACAGCCAAATTAATGTGTTGTAAATCACCTCCCGGACCCGAGACCAGTCCTGAGTGACGACCTTTACGCCTATTTGACTCTAACTCTTATTTATGTTAATCACATCTGTATTATACTGACGGGGAAAATGGTGTCATATTCTAAAAGGTCATTGTTGTGCAGTGTAGCCGACAAGAGGAAAAACACTTTGTTTTTGTTTATCGCTAAGCAGGAAAAGCCTTTGAAATGACAGGTTGGCCTCTTTCCTTGTGTGTTTATAATAACAAAGTTCTTTTCTTTTCATTCCCCTTTTTTATTCCAGAGAAAAGTACAAGTTGAAAACGGTCCATGCCTCAATCTACATGCCATCCATTGTAAAGGTATGTGTTTTATATATACGCATATAGGTCGATAAAATTTCTCATGAATTGAAATTGGAATCTCACATAATTTAAACATGGCACATGCATGCTGTAATAGAGCTCCATATAGTGCCATATAGCACAGTGGTTTTCATCCACCATACAGGCACACAGACTGGGGCAAGCTATAGGAAGCCGCCGTGAGCATGAAGACGCCCCGGGCGTGGATATTAAATGGTCATGAAATCCCCCCACAAAGAGCTTCCTGTTATTTGCGACACGTAGGTAATTGCGTGTTCTGTGGGGGTTCGACTGCTACAATACACACTGATGATACCCAACACACACACACACACACACACACACACACACACACACACACACACACACACACACACACACACACACACTGTATAATAGATAAATATACTAATTGTATATATATATTTATATATATAAAATGTTGCAAAATGGACTTACAAATGGTATCCTAATGGATGGTGCAGCTAAAAGAGAATGAGAACATGTCTTAGCAACACGTGTGTGTGTGTGTGTGTGTGTGTGTGTAAGCGTTTCCACTCATTCATCATATTCATAGCATGAAAGGCCTTCAAAAAGAAACAGCTCCCAACAGCGATAAGTTGCTCTGTCTCTCTCTCTCTCTCTCTCTCTCTCTCTCTCTCTCTCTCTCCACACTGCCGAACCCTCAACACCAACCCCCCATTTACATGGTGAAAAATAATAAGTTCCAAAGACAGTGTGTTGAGCATCAGCCATTGTGATGTGAGAGAGAACGTCTGCGTGTGATCTCCAGCACTCTCCAGACGACAGGCTCTGTGAAGTGCACCACTGCCCAGTTACACACACATTAGCTTTGATTGCTGGTTTGTTCTGTCCGCGGCCTGTAGCTTTGAACCGCGTCTCCGAGATGAAAGCCAACCTTGTCCGCAAGTGTGTCCACTGCAGACCGCTGCTGTTGCTTATTTGCTGTGGGCGCCATCAAGGGGCTTGAAGACTTTCATTTTTTTCCTCTATTTGTTCTATAGTTCCTTACCATGCTGGGATGAGCATTATGTATAATTTATCATGCAATACATCTACAGACAGGGCCCCATCTCAGATCCATTTGAATTTAATGCCTCTTCTCTTTCGTGTTGACTGACTCTGTGGTCATCCTATGATAGCACTAAAGCCTGATTTATACCTTGTTTCGCATCGTGTCTCGCAACACAAATAGCAGATCTACAAGCTCACAACGTGACGCATCGTGACGAGTCGTGAGCTTGTAGATCGCCTATTTTCAGTGCAACACACTGGTGTATATATATACAACTATATAGATTAAGTGTCAGGTATGCCTCTGTTGTGTCCAGCTGATGCACTTTGATATCAGTGGCCTTGGTGGTAGGAGCATCACTGTTTGTATCTCTGTCTGTCTCTCTCTGTGTCTCTGTCTATCTCTCTCTGTGTCCCTGTCTGTCTCTCTCTGTGTCCCTGTCTGTCTCTCTCTCTCTCTCTCTCTCCCCCTATCTGACATGACGTTTCTCTCTTTCTCTCTACTTTAAAGCTTTCTCTGCATCTCCCTGTCTGTCTGGCTGTCTGTCTGTCCTTCCTCTCTCTCTTTCTCTCTCTCTCTCCCCCCTCTCTGACATGCCCTTTCTCTCCTTTTCTTTCCACTTTTCCTCGCTCTCTCTTTATCTCTTTCTCTGTCCTTCCTTCCTCTCTCTCTTTCTCTCTCTTTCTCTCTCTCCCCTCTCTGACATGCCCTTTCTCTCTTTTTCTCTCCACTTTTCCTCTCTCTTTCTCGACATGTCTCTCTCTCTCTCTGACATGTTTCTTTCTTTTTCTCTTCACATTTCCTCGCCTTTTCTCTGCATCTCTTTCTGTGTCTGCCTGCCTTCCTCTCTCTCTCTCCCTCTCCCCCTCTCTGACATGCCCTTTCTCTCTTTTTCTCTCCACTTTTCCTTGCTCTCTCTCTCTCTCTCTCTCTCTCTCTCTCTCTCTCTCTCTCTCTCTCTCTCTCTCTCTCTCTCTCTCTCTCTCTCTCTCTCTCTCTCAGTGTTCTCTCCATCAGAGCCACGGGACACAGTAGCAGTCTCAGTAACGGTAGCAGTGGCTGTCTCGACTGAGGACCAGACGTCCTTGTGCTCTCGGTCTCCAGCAGCACAGCCGCTCATGTATAAGATGAAACAGTGTTATAAACCAAATAAAAATGTCTTGCCTCTTGACAGCCCCACCGTGAATATATGGCCTCTTATTTCAGTGAATATATTGCATAATTATATACGGTTATGAATATTGCATGGAGCCTCACACTGAGCGCATGGTAAGATGCCTAATTGCGGAGTTTAATTATTAAGAAGCAAAGGTCCTGAGCGGGTTCCACGCGAAGCACTTTTGATAAATTATTTTTTGTAGTTTTCTGATGAATTATTTGGGGGAGGGGGGGTTCTCGTGCCTAATCAGCAGGCATAGTGGACCGCATAACTGCTCTTGAGAGAGACTTATCTTTCCTCGGAGAGGTATTGCTACCCTGATTAAATCCAGTGAAATCAACTAATAACTTAATGATATTGGAGTGGAGCGCAAAAATGGCCCACTCCCTCTTCTAGTGATGGCTGTGAAGAACACAGGGGTGCAGTGATGGGTGGAATGAGGACTGTTTTGCTGTTGACCTCGGGGCAGCACCTTAATTTCTCTGTGTAACATGAGAGGGAGAGAAAGAGAGAGGGAGAGAGAGGGAGAAAGGGATAGCGTACAGTATACTAAAGCAGAGCAAAGCACTTCATATTAAACCCAGCGTACTGTAGTGTCTCACTTTGTACTTCACATGAAGCACTTCATGCAAACGGCACAGAGAGGCTTGCTAAACAAGGAATAATAAAATAGGGCTCTTCTTGAGTAGTGCTAAAGCCACTATTGTCAGTGTGCTTGTACAGTATAACTGCTACTGCCACTGCCACTTTCTTCCTCTCCTATACATGTGCAGTACTATATGCAGAGGCAGGCCTTTTCTACTTACCTATTCAGTTCAAGTACACTCCCTGTGCCGGGAAGTTTGAGGTCTGACCTCGGCTTTGTGTCGAATTTGAAAATGAATAAAACAAGTCTAGTGCAGCCGTGTTACCTCAAATATATAAACTCGCACACATGATGTATGCTTCCATAAAAGCTAATGGTTCTAATGCGGACAATAAGAATCACTGACCCGCTTAATCGCGGTTCCGTGTCGTGCTGTGACAGTGCGAAAGTTAGCCGGATCAAACGCAGGGTAATAGCTCGGCTCCCTGCATCCTCCCCTCGTACAAAATGCATGGCAGTCTTGCACTTACGAAATGCAGTCAAGCAGCTCTCTGCGAGGAGGCACAAATGTGAATAATTGATTTGATATTGATGTGAGGAGCACCTTGGTGTGTCCAGTGCTTGTTTGGTCTAGGACCCCCCCCCCCTCACCTCCCAGAGGGCAGGCGCCTGCTCCGTCTGTCAATAACATGTCAGTCGTCTCACATGCAGGGCACTCTGACCAGCTCTGCTGCCTCAGTAATCACCTGCCCCGGCTGCCCTGTCCTTGTTGTTAGAAATCTACTATTCTGCTCATGCTGGAGGCTATAGGCGTAAGGATTTGGCCTCAAGAGCAGGGGCATCAACTTTTATTTGTTGGTTTGTTTTTGTACCACATTAACCCCGGTGTCCCCATTTGGGCACAAATCTTTCAAAATGTCAATTAGAAAATAGCAGATCGACATGATCTCGTGTCAAAGGTGCAACACATTGTGAGCTTGTAGATTGACAATTTCTTCGCTATTTGTAGAAGTATACTGTAGGGCTTAAGTGGGTACGATTTGTGAAAGTTGCGGCTTTAAGATTTAATTCTGGAAGTCTATGATCAATGGTCTATTACATTTTGTCTCAGAAAAACCATTCATATTATTGTCAAAAGTGGGCATTAAGTTGAAAAACATATGTTCCAGAATGCATCTGCCTCAACATACAGTAGTACTATAATTACCTGCCTATCTATTACCCCCCTCCACCCATGGGGCTGCTACACTGTGTTTGGACTACAGTATTGTGATGGGCTGGCCGGATGGAAGGCATTCTAATTAGGTTATCTTCTTAGGTAATTGTAGAGATTATACATAAATTGCCGCAGTGAAAAGGCTTTGTAATAGCATTTGCGATTTGATACAATACATTTTATGCAGTACAGTACAGTAGTATATTTTTTATAAAGCCTTAATCTGGCAAGTTGACTAAGAAGTTTTACATCAATAGTCTGATGGTATCTGCGATCTGCTGTACAATAGTCTTACGTCATTGTGCAGATTCACTTGATCAGATTACAACAGTGTCTTGCTCAAGGGCACTTTAACCACAGTTGTTGATGGAGAAAAGATCTGTTCGTTTTGTAATCCATTACCTACATCCAGATTTACAGTAACTGATGACTTTCCTGCTTGGCTAACCTTCAGGCTACCTCGTCCCGTAAGTTGGGATAGGGACATGTGCATGGACCTGTGCACTGTCTGTAAATGTGCATGGTGGAAGTGAAGAGTGCTGTGAGAACTAGAATGAACCTGCTAGTACACACAGAGAGACAGGCGGTGTTATGAAAAAAAAAAAGGCCCTTTTCGACACTGACATCATCCAGAGCCACCAGGAGGCCACTTTCCCCCCTCGCTCTGTTCCGGCCGGCTAGCTACCCACTTTCTGCCACTAATGGCTGGAAGCGCAGCTAAAAGCTCCCAGTGTGATAAGGTAATGTGAAGGCAGAGAGGGAGAGAGAGAGAGGAAGAGAGAGCTGTATCATTGGGGCCATATATACTGATTATGCAGTGATGAGGAAATGGTCTAAAAATAAGGGGTGGTTAAAAAAAAAATGGAAAAGGCTAGATGATATCACTGCAACCAGATTGCTGACTGTAGTGGTCCGGGCTGGAGTCTGAGCCAGCGGGGGTGTGGAGGGGTGGGGACTTGATTATCCTCCCAACTGTCCTTCAGGATGCTGTTCAGAGGAAGTGGTCAGTGGTTTGTGGTCAGTGTCAAGTTAATTTGCCCAACACCGTGTGAAACATACAAATTTACAGATTTCATTACAAAAAGGCTTGCATTTAGTAGTGTGGTGTGCCTGGTGATGCCATTATTATTCATTACAGGCAAAACCGTTATTATCACCCAAACATGAATGTACATAATGCATAAATGCTATTTTTTGCTGCTCTTTTCTGACAGAATAGCTCCTCATTTGTCACACTAGTGTTTAAATGTTTCAGCCTCAGTTGATAAGGGCAGTGTTAGAAAAGGACCAGCTTGTAGCTGTAGTGTTCACTGGTTTAGATTACCATTACACATACAGTATCATGCTGTTTTTCTTCACACCCTTGCTTCACTCTTTTGCCCCTGAACACACACACACACACACACTCTCTCTCTCTCTCTCTCTCTCTCTCTCTCTCTCTCTCATCTCTCTCTCTCTCTCTCTCTCTCAGAGTTTGGTATCTCTCTCCTCAGTCGCTGTCCTTAGTAAGATGGATGGGTGTGTTCCCAGGGCAGATGGTGGTGTTGTTCCTGTGTGTAACCGGCTCACACTTTAACACCCGGCCTGCTTGTCTGGCCTTATGGGCCATGGCCTGGGGATAGGACTCCACCACACCACGTCGTGAGCATGTGTGGCGCGCGGCAGCTAACCGCATGGCCGCTCACACCTTTTTAGCAAGGAATACAGTCTATAACATATGCCGAAATGCACAGATGAGTTCTCCCTTTTAAAGGAACATGGCTTTTGTTGTGCTGAAGCTGTCATGTACAGTACATCATGAATAACGTGTTATATAACAGTTCGTGTTTCCTGTTTTTGTTTTCTTTGCGTGGCTATGAAAAAGTTTCCATTTTCACACACCATTCCAGCACTACATAATGTTGTTGCTGTGAGGTTGTGATTTATATGCCAAACTGGTACCAACGCTATCAATAAACAGTGTATTATTAACTACTTAAACCCTATAGGACTTAGTTGACTGGATTCCCATGGGCTCTATAGGCCCTTCTTGTTTTTGCTCTCACTCATATCTTTGCCAAAAATAGCCGATCTACAAGATCTCAAGCAATGCCTTGTGAGCTTGTAGATTGGTTATTTTCACAGAAAGTCCCCCCCCCCAGAATAGGGATGCTAGTGTTCAAGTGGTTAAAAAATTTTGAAATTCTATTTGGACATAACAACGTTTATAATGCTACCTGCTGCTATTTCTATTGTTTGAGCATCACTAGTAGCTTTCACTGACAGACAGCATGGTTGCGTGCAGAGCCACATGTGCGCACTCAGTCATTTTCACTCACACGAAATAACGACCTCTGATTGGGCACCGTTTCGCATAATGGTGACCTGTGTCTTTCTGATAGATTCATTTCATTTCATCGCCGTGATAAACTTTTATAACCGCTATCATTTACCTGCAACATATGCAGACCTCTTTAGGAGATCTGTGCTTGATTTCTGTGCGATGATCTGAGGATGATAAATCAGAGAGTGTACATAAATCAGGGGTGTCACTAGCAATATTTCCCCCTTTCTGCATGCATATGTAAATTCAGCCAGGCAGTGATGTTCATCTGTGGGATATTGTAGTCTTCGTCTAGCCCCCAACCATACTATTTCCTTCATTTCAATCTCGGCACGCAATCTGAATTGTCCCTTAGCTGCTCCTATCACATGTAATGAATGTACTGCCCCAAAGGTGAGCGCCATAATTGATTAAAAACCATAATGTTTTTTCATGTCTTGGCATAGACTCGTGGTGTGGATATCTGTGGATATCTGTGATCTGTGTGTGTGTGTGTGTGTGTGTGTGTGTGTGCGTGTACTGTATATGTATGTACGTACTGTACGTGTGTGTGTGGAGACAGGACAGGACATCAAAGTCCTGTGTGTGCTGGCTCTATTTCATCCTGGTTAATGAGGAAGCTGTGAGAGTGCTTCTGGGTCACAGTGGGAACATGCACGGCGAGGTCACTTCAAAGGCGGGATAATGACGGATTAAGTCTAAATCACAGCCACGCTTTAGTCTCTGCCTCACATCTAGCCCGTCGCCTTGCATTTTATTAACAAAATCATCGCAATATGATCTGGTAAAATGTGTCTGCCTTAATTTCCCTTGTCCATCTTACTCTGCATAAATCCCCCCACATCCAGATTAGTGGATCATGGTGGACAGTGTGGTGGACCTTTTAAAAAGCCTTGATGGTGATGAAATATTCTTTCATTAGTGTCTATACATCTCTCAGTGCATTCGTGTTTTAATGTACTCTGCTGCTTTAATGCGCCATGCTGACTTCCTTGTTGCTTCTTTCAGTGGCGGTGATATAGGGACACAATATTCCATTTGTACTAGAATCTACAGCACACATGTATAATGTCCTTGTGCCCTTGACTGGCTTATTTCTGCATTTCAACTTTTTCTAAAGCACACACCCTTACATTTTAAAGGTCTAAAAAATTGCAGAATTGTCTTTGAATTGTGTTGACTAGCAAGGAGGAGGAGCAAACAAGTTTCAAATCACTGAACTAACGGTTGTGGGGCTGGATTGTTTAACTGCTGTTGTTCTTGTCACAGAGGTGGTTGGGTGCTTCACTGCGTAGTAGCGTGACTGCTGCTCATCTCGTTCTGAGTGTAACTCTTAACCATCTCTCGCCTCCGCCCTGCAGTGCCTCTCGTTAGGCTAGCTCCCCATCCAGGCCACTCGCTGTGCTGTCGTTGTAGATACGTAGAGTACTCAGGGGAAACACAAGTGCGTCTGGAGTGATTTATCCACCTGTAGACCCTCCAAGAGCACTCCAGCACAGAGAAGCTCTCATCATCAACACTGCAGCACAGCAATTATAATCAAGGGGACCAGTGGCAGGCTTTGCCACCAAAATGCTTGTTTGTGACACACAGAGATGGGGTGTCAGGAACTATTGATAAATCTGAGCGATTATTCAGGTGAGAAAATGTCTCGGGTTCAAGGTCTGAGTGACACACCATAAGTCTCCGCCTAAACATTGTCAGCGCTAATCCGGATTATCCAGGATGTTTACGTACGCATGCCTGGCTAAACCAATTCAATAGATACAGATACATAATCCTACATATACATTAATAAGGTGCAATAGTATATACTTTGTAGTGTCTGCTTAGTAAGGGATTAGTGGAGGCAACTGAAATTGCAAATCAGCTGAAATTGGGCTGTCGTCCACCCCCCGCTCAGAGTGGAAAATCAGCCTCATTTGTTGGAGGCGCAGAGGTGGCTCTCATTTCACCTGGGCTCTCCCATGTTTAATTGGCCTCATTATTTGATTAACTTAACAAATTTACCTCTTAGCCTCGAGGCATAGCTTCGAACCCTGGCATACCAACGGGCCTTCCCAAAGTCACTCATCACAGAAACCACAATGTCAGCACTTGTCATTGCAGTGCACCAGGAAGCTTCCTATTTTGGCACTGATGCCTAGTTGGCTATATTAACCTCTAGCCTTTGCTTCAACATACTCCTCTGCTGCTGAAATTGCAGGTGTTGGTTCCAGGACATTTTGCAATGTGGCAACTGTGTATGTGTGATATTATGTGCCATACTTTATTAGGACTTTGTGTACTACAACAGTGCTGTGTTTTACAGTATTACAGTATGTGCTGTATTTCAACAGTATTTACAGTACTAGACTCTGGGACCACATAAGTCGGGAACGATGTATTGTAAAGAGAACAATACAAGTTGGGAATGCAGGCCCCACCCGGTTATGTAGTACCTGTTGTTAGAGTACTAATAACGTCAGATATACAATCAATGGTTTATTTATAAACGGGCACCTGTCTACTTCAGGTCAGGAACTTTCCAGGGAATGCATGCCCTGGAAAGTGTCACACAGACAGACAGACAGAGACAGACAGACAGACAGACATGTCTGCAATTTATACAGATTCATAGATTTACAGTAGGTGTTTCCTTTAAACAGTTATAAATCCACCCCCTGCAACGGAGCTAGTCAGTGGAAATGTACATTCGATTGTCCAATCTAGACATAAAATGCAATATTTGGAAAGCTCAAGATGTTTGTTTGTGAATTCATAGATATTGGTTTCATCTTGTTCATGTCATCCTTGGGGAATGGTATGACAAATGAGTGGTAGATGAAAAACAAAGGCCATCATGTTAAACTATCTTGTCACCACTGAAATCTCAGAATCCTCTATAGACTCCTTGACAGTCAGATGAAATGGCCAGCAAAGTGCCAATTTAACCATACCACTTGTTATTGCCAGCCAAGTTATTGGTCCACTTCCTTGTTTAATAACCAGTGGCAGAGCTCAGAAGAAGTCAATGCAGGGGGAACACACACGTACGCGAGCGTGCGTGCGCACGCGCGCACGCGCGTGTGTGTGTGTGTGTGGGGGGGGTGTATGTGTGTGTGTGAGGTGGGGGTGCTGTAGGGTAGGAGAGGAGTTTACAAATGGGATCCATCATTTTTCATGCACAGGGGTGACATCCCTCCGTCAGCCAATTTCGCTCCGATAGCCCGGTCCCTTGGATCATTGATATCTGCATTAGGGACCTTTGTTAAAGGTCTCATCTAAATGCATTGAAAAATGCCTTGCTCCCTCTGTGTACTTCCTGCCGTTCCTTGTGTGTGTGCGTGCGTGCATGTGGCTCTCGCTGAGATTTGCCGACTTGGCTTTGTCTACATTAAGGTTAGTCTGTGTGGCGATGCAATATGGTGTCACTGAACCTAGCTAAATGAAAAAAAAAATGAGAAGAGAAGGAAAAAAAAAAGGAAAACTACCAACACCATAAACAAGGGATTGTTAAAGAATGAGCTCTCACGATACTACAAAATATGTAGTAGGCCTATAAACATTTGAGCAATCATTGTAGGACCAAATAGATTTTTCTCTACTTATTATTATTGTTATCATTAATATACTACTACGTATACATTACTACACAAATTACCCGTACAGGTTTGAATGAGGCCATATGGAATGGATTGCGGCAACATTAGTAAATACACCATAAGGTAGAATGACATGAATACACCAATGCCTTCTACAATTTACAATTTAGGCATTTAGCAGACGCTCTTAATCCATCTTCTGTATGAAGATGGCTTGAGTAGGTCCATTAAGCAAAACACTACAGCTGCACTTCATTTCACCAAAAAACGATCCTGTGCCTCTCGTCATGCATGGGCTCGTGAACTTATGCACATTAAACCGACCTGTCCTTCCCCCTTTTCTTCTTGGTTTTGAAGAAGTTTTAATTTGCTGTTCCTGTTGATCCATTTCATGGAGCCAAAGAAAGACACACAACTGAGGTGCTGAGGGGGGCTGAAAGTCACTGTCTATCCAACCTCTCCTCTGCAACAATCTCCTGGCTTAATTTTCTCACATATCAAAGTACCCTTGAACTTCAAGAGGCCTCATTCAGATACAAAATTGCCCCAATCTCTCTCGTTCACTGATTTCACTGCACTTAGAGCAACGATTTCTGTTGGTGAAACATTAACACTTTTTAGCATGCATACCGCCATATGGGTTCATGAACCATGCAGCAAATGGCGAGCTGTACACCCAGGCAATCTAATATTTCATTAATAGATTGGACACAAATGTATGTCGAACATTTCATTAAAAAGACAGTAGGTAGTTAGGCGATCTTCTGGCACATTCCTAAGATATATTAAGAATTGTAATTAATAAACTTGATAATCTGAGTATCCTGAAATTGAATCATAATTTGGTGCTTGAGGACATCCCTGCAGTATGGTCCCATAAGGATTCCATTAAAAGTCTGACTATAATCTATAGTTCTACATATATAGTACAGAACCATATTGTGCCATTCTCGCAGCACTATCTAAAGCCACTTTCAAATGACTTTGGCATTCATATTTTGCCATAAGTTTATAGGCCCTCAGGTACATCACAGTAACTGTTGGAACATGAGTGATAGTGTGTCCCAGAATGTTTACAAAGAGAATTGCACTGGGAGCATCTGTCATTGGCTGTCACTGTGTTGAACGGAAAATGGTTGCTGTTTGACACATGCTATTACTGTTTTGCTGTTGTCCCATTTTCAGATATAGCCTGTGAGAGGACAAGGCCACATTAATGCACTTGAACCACATGTATTTTAAATGTCTTTTTTAACTGTCAGCAGACAGTCAAATTAAAGTGCGATTAACCACACAACGGGCAAGGCGCTAACTTCAATATTACACTAAACTAAAATATGGGCTACTTTATTTGTTGCCCATATACTTCCTGTTTTTTAAATATACTTATCAGCTCTACACTACTTTATCATGTGAGGCGTAAATGTCACAGGCAGCTCAAACAGAGAGCAGCCGAACCTCCAAAACATGCCGAGATTGGATGTGAAATCAGTGCAAGGGTCACTGACAAAAGAAATTGGGTTTTATGCAGAGCCTGCCTCAATACACAACACTCCCAAACCAAAGGTAAGAAAGCAAAGCCCTTACTAGCTATTTTCAACCCATCATTATTTCTCATAAATCCCAAACTAGCTCCGACCAGTGCTTTTGACAGCATGACTGATGAGTTTTCCGTCGTGAATGTCAAGAGAAATGGTCTCCTGCACCTTATCTCCCCTTTTTCTCATTGTGTGTGAGACTTGGGGATTTTTATGGAGAAAAGCCACGGCCGTTGTGATGAGCATTACCTGGTGATAATGAAGGGCATGGTGCTCTACTGTCAGCCCCTACAGACAGGCAGGCAGACAGGCAGGGAGGCAGGGGCCCCGGCTGTTCGGAGACGTTGTCCATTCATGCGTTTACGTGCCCTTACGCCTTTATCTGGAGCCCAGGATAAATAAGCATATTTATATATTTACATTGTGTCAGTGCAATGATTGCCTTATCTACCACCACCTTCATTCATGAAGGGAAATGTCAAGAGGTAATCAAGTCAAATGTGCATTTCGTCTATGCTATTCCTGGATCTTGAATTGCACATTGAAAATAGCTCAGACCCTGGTCTTTTTGCTGGGAAATATTCCTTCATGGAATATTTGGCTTTTCCTGCGCATTTCCATACTTTGTTGATTATTCATGTTATCCTGCTTTAAACCGCACACAGACACATGCATAATGTACCAAAAGAAAATATACATAGTTAATGTTTTCTACTCTGGATAGCATACTGCTCATTCAGTACACCAATAACATTCATTTTAAGTTCATTCAAAACTAAAGTTCCCAAGTATGTTGGGTAAAAGCATGCACATAATTCAGTGTTATGCTTTAGGACTTTATTTATTTTTTCCTCAAACATTTGATTTGACGAGCCATTCCTTTGGTCTCAGACAAGATGTTTATATCCCACGGAGGCTAATGTTGAATGTTTTTTAGTGATCTGGTACACAAGTCTCTGAGTACAGGCAGAGGATAATGAGGTCTAACGGGGGCCATTAGCCTGGGAGCTGCATATTTATGATGGCTTTATGAAGCATTTACTGCCTCGTTTCCATCAGGTAGCTGTCTGCCCAGACCCTGACAGCTTTCCTTAGAGATTAGTCTCAGATACCCCCTGTTAGGTGGCAGTCTGGCCATATCGCCTTACCTGCTGTTCTACTCCTTCTCTGTCCCCCCAGCCCCCCTCTCTCTATCTGCCTCCACACTCACGCTCCATCTCTCTCTTTTATCTCCCCACCCACTTGCTCACTCTGTGTCTCGCTCTCCCTTTCTCCAAAGTTTTCCACAGTTTATTTATCACTACCCGTCCCCTGATTACACAACTGATACAAATCAGGGTTAAAACGTTTGTTTATTGTAAAGAAGGGAGCGAAGTGGAGGGAACAAATGGTTTGTGGTAAATGTCAAGGATGATGAGGTTGGTCGTGCTGGCAGCGTTGTCTCCAGCGCGGCTCGTCTTTGCATGGCATCATCACAAACTCAACCGCACCATGCTCAGGAGAATCAAGCCTCCAAGTTCCTCTTGTGTCCCCGAGAAATCAAATTCACATGTTATCTTTGAGAACATCTTCTCCATACAAGATTCTGGGAGAAGATTGCAACCTAACTGTTCATACTAAAGGGTAATTGATTCTGGCATAAGGAATCATCTCTGTCCTGTCCACAAAAGCATGATCCTCAGTATAGGGGCGCAACAGTTAATCGAACTAATACATTTTATCGATTATAAAACATAATAGATAATTGGCCATTTAATAAAACTAGTCCATACCCGGAGGTGTGGGCAGCCAAGCTACAGTATATGCAGAATTTTGGGTTATGCGCATAGTTTAAGTTTTGGAGAGTGATTTAATCCTGTTGGCATGTGGTGTGGTGCGTGTGACAACCTGGTCATCGTTGCCACCCACAACCATGACAAGTTGATGTTTACGCTGTTTCAGCTAATCTATATATGTGCTAATAGCACAACATGGATTCGAGCACGTGTCAATGCTAGTGCTATGGAGATGATATCATAAAACGCTGTGTGTGGACAACAGGCCCTAAATGAAAGTCCTTTATAGGTTTGGAGCGTCTGTGTGTTCTGCTGTTGTCTGTGTGGTGGTGATTGTGTGTAAGCCAAGTCTAGCCAGTGGCTATCGATCCCATAGCCTGCGGGGGCTGTAACCATGGCAAGAGAGCCATAAGCGTAACCATGACAACAGATCCCATAGCCCGAACTCTAAATCTCTGGTGTTTACACAAAAATGCTAATAGACAGCTTCAATTTTGGGAAAGTGAAAAACAGGCTTCCTCACTGTCTTAGTGTGCTAATTGCACTTTGAGATTTATCCAAATGTAAAGTGCATTATAAATAATTAATATTATTATTAGTGCCAAACACGAGAATCTTCGTGTTTGCAAATACACTCGTTGAGTGCCATAAACAAGAATCATTTTTAAAATGTTCTTTATTGTCTCCGCCAGGCCGAAAGGCATGGCGAGAGAGTATGTTTTGCCCCCTGTCCGTCCGTCCGTGTGTGTGTGTGTGTGTGTGTCCGTCTGTCCGTGTGTGTGTCCGTCTGTGAACAGCTAATCTCCGGCACCGCTGGCTTGATCGCAGCGAAACTGTGCACACACACTCCCTGGATGCCAATTCAGAACCTCTGCCCCAAATGTTTCACATGGCCCTGTTATAGCGCCACCAGGAGGCCGCTTTTTGCAAAACTCATTTTTTGACAGTACTCCTACAGATTTAGTCCAAACGTCACGCAAATCGCTACACAGTATCTCTATAGTCATTAAACAAAACAAATTTTCCAGATTTTTCATATTGCATCCTGATTGGCTCAAAATGGCTTCCAAGGTTGGCAGAAGTGCTCTGTGTTGAACAAAATGCCTTAAAACATGAACACAGCATGCAATTTCCGTGAAATTTTGCACCCACATTCCCACTAGGCAGAGGAAGAAATGCTACTTGAAGATTTTCAAATCAGCCTCATGGTGGCGCTATAACAGGCCGATTCATGTTTTTACCTAGAACTGCACCGATCTGTGCAAAACTTTGTATGCACACTCCCTAGAGGCCAAGGAAAAACCTTTGCCCTGCATTTTTCACATCTGCCTTTTATAGCGCCACCAAGAGGCCGACTTATGTAAAACACATATCTTTATATTACTCATTCCCATTTTATCCAAATTTCACGCAAATCGGTACACGTGATCTCTATAGTAATGTGATCAACACGGATCTGTTTGATTCCATCCTGATTGGCTAAGATTAACAACTAAAGTTTGCAGTAGTGCCTCGTTTTGAACAAAATGCCGCAAATCATGGACGCAGCATCTGATTGCTGTGAAACTTTCCACACACATTCACACTATGTTGAGGAAGAAATGCCACCCTTTTAACATTGGCCTGTTATAGCGCCACCAGCAGGTCAAATTGAGCAAAACACATTTATAGAAAATGCCTCAAATCACAAATGCAGTGTTCGATTGCTGTGCACGGCCTAGGAAAAAATGGCACCCTTTTCAAATTGGCCTATTATAGCGCCACCAGGAGGCAAATATAACCTACCTGACCTGGCGGAGACCTGTGCTCTTTTTCTAGTTTTTAAATGTTTTTTCCACAAGCTCTAAAGCAACTCAGGAATGATCCAAGGACCCTTTAAAATATAATGGACGGATGTGACGTCAGCCCAAAAAACGTCACTTCCATCCACTCCAATGATGGGATCTTGAGAAAAAGGTCCATATCTCCATACTTTTTTACAGTGGTCAAAACAAGCCATTTTCGACGGGCGATCACTCTGCAATGGCTGATCGCGGTAGAAATATTATTGTTCCAGTCGCTAGACGGGACCCTCGGCCATGGCCCAGACACCCATTGTTTACATCCGAGTCCTCGTGGTGGCTTCTGCAGCTCTAAAACGATCGGCGTAAACGGTAAGAAACGCTGGATGTACCCTGTTTCAAAAAACCTCTGGCACCCGATGTGTTAATGGTCAATGGCCATGTGCAAGTTCGGATCAATCGCTCAACCCATTGAGGGAGAAAAATTAGGATCTGACTGACGGACAAAGGTTTGTTCAATTTACAGCAGGATAATCGCTCAAAAATCAATCCCTCTTTTGGGCATGTTTTGATGTGACATGTCAGCTTGTACAGTAGATGTACAGGCTATTTGCAGGATACCGTTGTGCGATGCAGTATAATAATAAGTGGTTAATTGATTCGTTGATATATAAAAAAAGAAAAGAAAACCTCGCTCCTCGATTATTCGATGAATAGAAAAAGAGTTGCAGCCCTACATCTCAGTTGCCGGCAGCCTGCGCTGTCAATAGTTAAACGGCTACATAATATGTTCTTAACAGCTTCATTCTCTTCTGTTGCTGCTGCTGTACCTCGAATTTCCCTCTGGAGATCAATAAAGGTTTATCTTTATCTTCAAAAATACTTGTGGAAAACTTTGACACAGCTTGTTTTTTTTTCTTCACGACTTTTAACCACAGAATAATGGAAAAAGCCCACAGCGAGTTGACAACTCTTTCCCTGTGCAATATAGCCATCCGGTACGTGCTCACACCTCGTCTCCGCGCCCCCGTGTGTTTGCCAAGTGCCTCGTGCAGCGGGGCTGTATGATTCTTTCATGAGCTGCGTGTGTGGTGGCTGGCCTTTCATAGCCGTGCTCTCATTGAGCATTTAATCAATACCTGTCATCTTGAAGTCATCCTCCAAGCAGACCCCCGTTCTCTGTCTGCCCCCATAATCCATCTCCATATACGGCTATTTGAATTTGTATTACATGTTAAGAGGACCTTCTTCACTATCAGAGGACTTAAAGGATTGTTTAAGGACCTTCAGTACGCATTTTCATAAGCATGCGACCTGGTTTATAAAAATCTATACAAGGACCCGAGGACCCGGGGCATTGTGGCAACCGGGGGAAGGCAGGAACGTGCATAGAATTCCACATTCAGAGGAAGGCAATTTCTGTGTCTTGCTTATTTGTTGTTGTTTTTTCATTTTTTCATTATTTATTTTTTTATTTATTTTTTTAAAAGCTGGTTTTATTGCTGTTGCTCAGCTCTTCTGTCTATCTATTTGCTTTGGGTTTAACCAGTCGCCAAAGGTAATTTATGGTATTTTTCCCCCTAGGAGAGTGTTTGATAAGGCACTTTTAAAGCACGCCTGACTGCGGGCTGAAAAAAAGGGGGTGGGCGGGTGGGGGGGCTTACTTTGGATTCCAAGTGAGTGCGGTTTCAGAATCACTGGCACCTACTTGTGATTGTACTTTGCGAGTCCACCCGGGGAAAGCACTGATAGTGCTCCCGGGCGCAGGGGCCAGTAAATGCATTCTTTAGAGCGATTGTAGCTTTGTGAGTTTATCTGGAGTCAACACTGATCGTATTGGAAGTGCAGAGACACTGTGCATTTAAGTTTTGGTTGTTTGCTTTTTTTTCACTCACTCACTGTCTGGTGTAGCCGTCCTCCTCCAGCTCAGCTTCTTCTGGGAAACAAATGTGCAGTGATCCGTTGTCTGAGCACAGTTAAGAAAATAGTTTCAGAAAATTGGACCTTGAAGAATTCAGAATGGGGGAGTAATTGGAGGTCAATAGAAAGCAATGCTCCACGACAGAAGTGAACCCGCAGAGAGAGAGAGAGAGAGAAAGAGAGAGGGGGGAGGGGAAGAGAGAGAGACTGAGGGAGGGAGAGAGAGAGACTGGCAGAGTGTCAATCAGCCAGCGTTTTGCCCGCATCGCCCCTTAATTTAATCACTGTTTAATTACTGCTGTCCCCTGAGGGCCGCTCGGCTGGGTTCGGTTACTGAGCTTTTTCCCTTCCTCCTGCTTCAGCCCACCACCACCCCCCCACTCCATCTCTTGGCGCGTATTTAGCCCTCGGACACTCTCTCTGAAGCGGGCCTCTGTCTCAGAAGCCTCAGCAGTATTTCAACCTTACCTCGGGGCCCCTTACGCACAAATCTGCTGATGATAATGTCAAGGGCAAGCACATATGCATATGTGTGATGAAAGCTGCCCGCAGGAGCAGCAGAGTCGCCACAGAGACACAACTTCACCACAACAGAGCAAGGGCAGGGAAGCAGCGCTGGAAACATCTCGTCGTCGGCTCCAGCACCTCTAAAACCAGTGGTGGAACGTAACCAAGCACTGTACGTTTACTCAGGTACTGTACTCAAGTACAATGTTGAGGCGCTTTTACTTTACTTGAGTACCATATCTTCATTTTTTCAATACTTTACACTTCTACTCTACTGCATCTCAGAGGCAAATGTACATTTTATTCCACTACAATTATTTGAAAACTTTAGTTACTAGTTACTTTGTAGATTTTGATTATTACAAAGCATCTGTACATTAACCAATAAACTCAAAAATAGCCGATCTACAAGTGTATATTGGCTGTTTCTGAAAAAGTTTTGACAAATTTGGAAATATTTCGAATATAAATAGTTAAGTAGGCCATTCATAATGAGTTTTCAAACCTTTTGCACTTGAGTATATTTCGATGCCAATACTGAAGAACTTTCTCGCAAGTAAAATCTTGAATACAGTACTTTTACTTGTAACTGAGTATTTCTACAAAGTGGTATTGCTACTTTTTACTTAAGTGGAAAATTTAGAGTTCCACAGCTGTCGTCCACCCCTCCTCCATCCTCCATTTCTCTCCCTGTCTCTCCCTCTCCCTACTATAACTCTGCTCACGCAGAGCTGGATGGAACAGGGAATCCAAGAGCTCTGCAAATCATCCACTTAAAAATCACTGCTGGAAGGGGCGACTGGGTTCACATTATGTTCCCTGGCCAGGCATAATGTGCGCCGCCACCGCTACGGCCCAAACACAGTGCGTGTGTTGTAGCTTGTCTGGATTACCAGCAGCTCACCACTGCAGAGCACACAACGGACACCGCGTCCTGGGAATAACTCACATTTAGCTCTTAAGCTACAGCAATCAATATAAATTTAGCATGGTAATGATCAGGCGCTGGGGGTATAGCTCTCCTGTGCCTCTCTCTCGCTCTCTCCTTCTTTCTCTCTCACTATCACTCTCTCGCTCTCTCGCTCTCTCTCCCGGCGCACGCTGTGGCGTCCGGGGCTCCCAGAGGCCTCTGGGTAACACAGCCAGGGCTCAGCTCTGCGCGTCAAACCTCGGCTGAGGATTACGATGGGGAAACAAACAAACAGGGCTGTCTTATACGGTTTTAGCGGCACGCACAGGCAGTGGCCACGGCAGTAATGAATCCGCTGATGCCACAACATGCATGCACACACTTGCACACACCTTCAGTGTGCGCATGTACGCACACACACACACACACACACACACACACACACACACACACACACACACACACACACACACACACACACACACACACACACACACACACACACACACACACACACACACACACACACACACACACACACACACACACACACACACACACACACACACACACACACACACACACACACACACACACACACACACACACACACACACACACACACACACACACACACACACACACACACACACACACACACACACTCACACACACACACACACACACACACACACTCTCAACACCCCCTCCACAGTTCCCTTCTTGACGCAGTATGGGGTACATTAGAGTGTGTTAGAGTGTGGGCATAATGGAACAGAGTTGATGTGATGTGGGGTGTGTGTGTGTGGTTGTGGACTTGTGGGTGAGTGTGTGTGTGTGTGCATGCCATGCGTATGAGTGTGCCTCTGTCTGTCTGTCTGTCTGTGTGCACATGTGCGACTGACTGACTGATGAGTTACTGTCTCTCAGGAGAGTGTCCATGATGATGACTATCGCTATGGGAAGGACTTGAGACAGCCATGGCTCCCGGGTATTCAGATTGGAGTGTTGACAGGTTTATTATTGGACGTTTTTTTGTTTTTTGTTTTTGGGGGCGAGAGGGGGAGGGGGGGATTGACTGGATGGATAACATTGCAGTGTGATAGTTACCGTGTTCCTCTGCAGTTTCTTGATAAGTATAATATACTTATATTATAGTGTCAACAACAGCTGGCATGGCAACTTGCCACCAGGGGAGCCATTTTTAAACTTCCAATGGAAGACTCATTGCGATAACGATTATATACATTAATTGCGTGGGTGGAATAGGGTGTTGCCACTTGCCTTATTGCAATCTCCTTTGTATACATTTAGTCATTTTGCATTTTACATGGTTAGGCGCTTATGTACAACACTGTGTTTATGCTGTGTGAAACCAAATCCAAATTGGCTGGAGGATTGTGCCAAATGTAATCCCCTTACCCCGGCTCGCCGGGCTTGTTTGTGTCAAGTAGGGAACCCAGCCAGAGAGCTGCAGCCCTTAATGCAATTGACGACCTGCTGCCTCTGACATTAATAAAGATGGAACATGTACAGGAAATTAAACTCTCGCTTTCCTATTGTAATGAGATCTTATCCATCATGATACTGTTTACCTCGCAATCAGATGGAATGATCAAATTGAAGCTCAATCAGGGTTTCACACCATGCCATCTCTGTAACCCACTGGCATTGCTCTTCTGAATGGATGGCAAAGTGAATGGGATTTAAATAAAGACTCTATATGTTAATGGTAGGGGTTCAGCTCCCCTGGTGATCCACTTTCTTTACAAAGGTGGAAGAATGAGGGATAGGAATCAGCAATGGAGACTAATGTTATGAGCATTGCTGAGTTATAATGTCCTGTACTTAGTTATTTTTTTATTTATTTCTTGCTTGTTTTTTTAAAGTGCATTACTGCACCGTAAAAATCCTTGATGTTAATTTAACACAGGATTTTACTGTGTGAAAGACATTCAACACGTTGACCTTAGCAGTGCCTCAGAGACGAAGCACCACTGGCCACAAGAGGGGAGTAGGTAGCCACAGAGACAAGAGGCAAGCCACACAGAGGGCTTTAAGCTGCACAGGAGAGACAAGGGAACTGTATTAACAGCTAAAAGGCATTATCATTCATTTCACTACCTCAGGATTTTACTGGATCTCTCTGTGTCCTTAAAAGAGTCTATGATCCCTGATATAAATGTGGAGATAGTACTATGGGCGAGGGGGAATGGGGCAAATTTTGATGGTATCGGCTTTTATAGGTAATAAGGGAGTGCTGATCAAAGGTTCACATTACTCAGATGCTGCCAGGTTGCACTCAGGAGGGAGAACAAGTGCTCTTCAACCCGGCTCAGTAAATTGCCAGATCAGCTAATCAGAATTCTACTGAAGGATGGAAGTTAGTGAAGAGTAATTGAAGACAGATTTTAAGCGGGCATCTACAGTATGTATCTGAATATGGCAAAACTCTCTCTCTTCCTCTCTCTCTTCCTCTCTCTCTCTCTCTCTCTCTTTCTCTCTCTCACTAAATCATGGTGAATGTTAATAATGTTTTATATAGTTTTTCTTGGGGGAGGGGGGGGGGGGGGGGCGATCAAATGGAAGCCTCTACAAAACCTCAGATGCATTGGGAGAAATGACTTGGGGGAATATCTCAAGTAGACGTTTACGTACATGCCCCCTCTCCCCTTCTCTTGGGTTTGGGTGTTGGTGGTGGTGTGGGGGGTTGATTGTAAGAGGAGCCATGTACTCATGAAAAACAGTGCGTGTGGGGTGTTATCATCATCTGTTCAACATGAGTATATGAGCCAATTATACAAGTATGCCTGTATGTTGTCCTCTTTACATGATAAGATACACAGTCCCTGGCTATATGGGGCCCTACTTGACCTGGCTCACATAAGATTGAATATTCTCTGGAAAAAAGGTTGCCTTAATGGAGAGTATTGAGCTACAGCATGATCAAGAAGTCATCCGCCATGGATGCAACCACAGATTAATGAAGTAGGTGAGATAAGAGCGGGTTTGCATTTGCATAAGACACTCAGGGTGAATTAATGGGATTATATATTCAATATGGTCAGTACAAATAGGCAATGTAAATGCTGCGGAATGAATTGAGATCATACATAAACTGCGTGTGCCATGATATAGTACAGACGCGGGAGTCGTCACTTCTCGCCGTGTACACAATTAAAAACAAGCAATCCACTTCATGTCGTGACAGTGAGAATGGCTTAGTAGATAGCTTGACATTAAGCCAGTGGTTATGGGTAAGTCAGACTGCACAGCTATAGTGCACCTTCACTGTTGACGCCTTAATGTTATCTTCGTTTACATGATCTACAGCTTCTAGGGATATTGGGCTTCATGGCCCTGCGGCATCATTCTCTCCCCGTAGGCTTTATAGATGATCCCTATCTGACAGTGAGAACACCAGGCCAAAAACACAACATCAACCTTGCATCAACAGCTTGGCTGCTGTTATTTCCCCCAAGACTTGGCGTCCCGCTTCTTATAATGATCCTCCAGGGTCGTATTTAGAACATTGGTATCTGCTCCCTCGCTGTCACGCTGCCACTTTTAACAGACTCTAAAAAAGGAGAGGGACAGGAGACCTTCCACGCACAGCGATTTGTGTTTAAGAGAAAATTATTAATCCTAAAAGCTGTCATCATTGTAGCGATGTTCCGTTTAAGGTGTGATTACCGTCGCAGATGTCAGTGATGGTGGCGGCGACAAGGAGGAGCGTGGCAATGATTATTAGTCCCCAAAGAACTGAAACCCATAATACCTTCTCTATTTTGCATCCTAACTTTCCACGAGGCGTCTAGGGATGGGTATCGTCGTACATATTTTGATGCACAACCCACAGTTCTAGAGTTATAGGCCAAAACGTGAAGCGAAAGTTTCATGCCGATCATTCCAGCAGCGCTGGAGATTAGCTGCTCACAGACACACACACACACACACACACACACACACACACACACACACACACACACACACACACACATTAACGGACGGACAGAAGTGAAACATAGAGTCCGTCAACACATGTCTAGTAGTGTGTCTTGTTGTTTCTTCATTATTACAAATAAATACATTTAGCAGGATTAGAAAGATAACAAAGACCCATCAGTTCTTAAGCCTCTCGGAAGCAAACACTATTTGAAAATGTGACTCACCTTTTTTAACAGTAATATCCTCTATAGTATATAGAGTATACCCCATCTAGCCACTGACAACATGCCTGTCCCTCCGACTTATGGGATGGTGATATTATAGCAGTTGAAACTTTCCTTCATAGAAAGAGAAGCTACTACCAAAGTCCGACAAGTAGACCGCTCTGTTCATGAAGAAACAGTGTAGGGTCGCTGTGTTAGTAGGCACTATGTGGCGATAGTTAAGAATGTTGGGAGTATTAACAGTGTTGGCAGTGACAACCCTTTGGTATAGTGTTTAGTGTTGGTAGTGTAAAGGCCCTGATATATCAAGCCAATGTCGGGTCGCCAGGTGTCTGTGGCCGTCAATCAGTTTTCGTATTTTCTTTAAAGATATTTTTAGGGGCTTTTTCTCCCTTTAATAGATAGTATACAGTAGTCTGACAGGAAATGGGGAGATAGAGATGGGGAGTGACACGCAGCAAAGGTCGTCGGGATCGGGATTCTAGCCCCCTGTCAGGCTGCATCAGTAGCCTAGGTGCCGCTACGGCCAGCCGTCCGGGCCTCAATCAGTCATAGTTCTTATGGTGTGTCCTGTGGCTGAGCATGTTGAATCACTGCTGGAGCTCGTTGGGGAGTATAAGAGCTCTCTGTTTGGCTGTTAAGCCTGAGCAAATCAGAGCACGAGAAGTGAACAGGGTCCGGTATCATTGGATAATTCATTAGAGGGCACACAGACGCAATATTGACATGAGAACCGTGTGAAAATGTGTTGTTTTTGTCATCCCAATTGGGGTGCAGTGAATAGCCCCATCCAAGCATATTTAGAGAATATACTGTATAAAAGTCATTGATAATATTAAAGAACCACATAATGCACACAGAGAGTTAACCAGCTGTAGTTTGAGCCAATCTTCAGTTCAATAATACCTGGTTTTACGCCAATAGTGGATGAACTTGTACAGCATGAAGCAAATTTGCACATCAAAAGTGGATTGGTTGATTTAAACATGAAAAAGATGATTGGTTGATTGATTGATTTAAACGTAAATAGAAATTTGAACGTTTGTAGCCAAATGTATGACGGATAGGTCTTGAAAAACTGTAGAGAATAATAAAAAGTGAATAGAACATGTGTGTACTCACCTTAAGCTTCCAGTATACTTAAATAAGTCTCTTTTTTTTCTTTTTTTTCTCTCCAGACAGAATTATTTTATACTTGATTGGGTTTACTTTGAGCGCTGAAGTGCTAGATGAACCCTGAAATAAAACAACATAAATTAATTTCTGACCATTGATACATGATGTGTGCAGTTGTGTCATCTGTGCTGTTTTTGACTTGAATCTTGGCGGCGCAAGAAAAAACGTAAGCAAGGGAATGCGTTTGTCAAGGACTATGCTGCATGCTTTAGCAAGCCTACGATAAGCACAAAAGGAGTAAGCTTAACAGTTTGTGACCGTGTGTGCTAATTCTCACCTGTGTTGTCCCATATTGGCTGTACTGTGAATGAACAGGGACCGGAGGGCCAGAGCGAGAGTAGACAGTCTGCTATTCGAGCGAGGATGCAATGCCGTAATTTTCTCAGACAGAAAATTGAAATAGAAACTTGTTAAAATGGAACTTCAAATGCACCTCAGCAGCTGTTCATATACCAGTGTGGCCTACCTCAGTAAAGCCTATGTTTGTTAAACACTTTGCGGTCTTTTGTTGACTCAAATACCGATAGCAGCGCCGTTTGTCCAGGGGCTTATTGGTATTTCAGTCCTGACCAATCAGGAACTGGTATCAACTTGGCACCGGTTCTCGGTACCCATCCCTAGCGAGGACACATTTTCACTCTACTGCCGCTTTGATACGCTTGGCTGCTTATTAGCTGTTAGAGTAGATAGATTTAAAAAAAGAAGAAAAAACTCCCACTGCAACGACAGGTGTCTGATTTCTATGCCCACACCAAACACGCACCACAGCTAGATGCAGATTGCCTGTGGAGATCACAGTTGGTGCAAAATAATAGTGGTTTTGGAAATACCAACCCTGGCACACACTACAGGATTGATACAACAGCGTGAAAGAATGATTGCTATAATGATAGAGGCCTAACCAGATATTTTTCATAAATGGAAAGTTGGATTTGAGCCTGACGAGAGCCAAGAATGTTTAGACAATTTAGTGAAAACGTTTTTGTACTAAATTGCCGCATCATGGATACTGATCTTTAAAGTACTTGGTTACTTGGTGAGAATGAATCAAAACAAGTTTGGAACTTGTACAGAGACGAAGAAATTAAATAAAGTTTTGTAGTGACTGATTTGCTCTCTTCCTAATGCCCGGCTGAAACATGAATAAATGGAATACTTTTACATATATATTTATATCAAGGCACTGTTTGAGGGCTATTTTCTTTTGGTATGCAAAATGGGTAGGTTTAACCTCGGGGTATGACAATATGATTAGAAAGGGAAGTCATTCCAGCACCATCACCACCACCACTGTGATAAAAATATAAGAAAGTGATTAGGGGGGCGGTGGGGGGGGGTCTGAAAAAGCTTTGGCTCATTTATATTTCATACCATATGAAATAGTAATCTGACCTATAGACAAGTTCACTGTGGCTCATACTGTGGATATGGAAAGGTGCCTACATATGTGTAATACTTCAAGACTGCTTAATTTCAATGGAACTGCTGCATTATTTAAATCATTAAAAACGGTGGGACCTCTGTATAATCCGTTTCTAGGGGATGAATGCACTAATACAAGGTTAGAGATGAAAATAAGGTGACAGCATGGATGCTTTCTACCCAGATGCCTTAAATCAGCCTAGTCAATCTCGCGTAAGGTAATGCATATTACTTATAGGCTGCATATATCTGTCAGGAAATATGGCGTGCTGTTAGTGTGGGATCACATCAAATACAGCACGAGCGTTTGACAGCGGAGTGCCGTTGGTTGAACTCCATACATAAGAAATGTTGAGGTATGTCAGTTTGAATAGTCTTTACTACATTGCGCTCGTTTCTGTGCATAAAAGAATTGCATGTTTTGGGAAACTCTTTTTTTTTCTTTAACTCTTTCAGTGCCAAGAGTATTTTCATAAAGTACTCCCCCAGTGCCAGCAATTTGCGTTTTTTTTTTTTTTTTGTAATTTTTCATTCAAATAAATGATCTGATTGGGTTTTTAAACCCATAATACAGTTCTACCAGTAGAGAGCAACAAATCGACACATTGATGACCTCGCTGGCTCACTCGCCCCCTCCCAAACAGGCTCACGTCACATCCGGTCATAACCGGATGTTGACATTTTTGAAAATCGTTGATCGGGCTAAATTACGATGTGATACACGACTACGATGACTGATCGTCACCCAGACCAAAGAGAGTAGACGTGGACCTCTCCGTTTGTTTTTTATACCGTGTGAAAAAACGTGACTTTCCCTATTCTGGCCAAAAATGATCGCGGGAAAAAAATTAGAACCGGAAACGGAATCTGCGTCATGAAACCGGAACCCAATGAGTCTGAAGGAGTCAGGAAGCGAAAGTGATCATGAAAAATAAACAGTATAGCGCGACCACAGTCAAAAGTAAAAACTCGGGATTTCTCGTGCTGGCACGGAGGGTACTCGGGAAAAACTCGGGATATCTCGGGGCGTGGCACTGAGAGAGTTAATAGAGAAATCATAACCCGTAGTTCCACCAGTTATGCATGGTGTCATGGTTTGGTATTTCTGTCTTATTTATACATCTATATTCTAATTTAGTTGTTTTCATATAGATGCTAATATATGTAAATATTGCATATGCTAATATTTCTTATTAGAAGTTGTAAGCATAGCAGTTTTGCCAGTTGGCGCTGCAAAATAAAAGTGTCTTTAACACATAGATTATTGCTTTTATGAAACATGCTATTACAGTTTTCTATTTGCGTTGGACTTGGTAGCTACGTATACTCTATAACCTGACCATAGATAGACCTTCTGCACTGCATTACCAAGCCAAGGTGAACCAGGATACTGACATGCATTAACTTTGAACCTGCCCAGACATTTACATACGAAAAACACAAACCAGGTCTGTTGATGCCCCCATAAACATGACACATAATGTGACGTGCCTGTCACGCTTGGGCCATGTCAGCGTGACCGTGTGACATTGTGATGTATGTGTTTGTGTGTGCGCGTGCGAGCGAGAGTGTTTGTGGTGGGGTTGCCTGATGATTTGCGTGCGTGTGTGTGTGTGTGTGTGTGACTGTGTGTGCATGCTGCATGACTATGACAGGATCACTATTGGTCCAGCTCCATCCAGTACTGTAGGTCAGCCACGGTTTAATTGTCAGCCTTAAATATTCATGGGCACATTGCGTAGATAAATGAACGTATAAGCACACTGTAAAATTTTCAATAGGTCAGGTGTCACTGACTCCACTGGATACAATTTACTGTATGATCCCACATTCCCTGTAATGCCAATTAATATGTTAAGAGCATGAAAGGAAACCCTAATGGCATTTTCCATTTATGCATTATGAAGTAATGCAAAAATTAGATGGATCTCGTTAAGAGTAAAGGTACGGGGTAATATAAAGGTGAGCTTTATGAGGGTATTTTATATAAGGATGAATCTATATAATTCTAACATAGTCTCTCACCTTTTAGTGCTCCTAGTCATCACTTTTCACCTGAGCACTGTGCACTCTCGATCGCCTGGCTACAATGGTCAAATAATTCAAATGAGCGCAGCCGAACAGAGTTAGTTATAACCCTATAATGTTTGGCAGGAAGTGATATATACAGTGTGTTTAAATCTGTGTTGGCTCACCGGGCTCTTTCATTTGCATTCGTTTCGCTGCCAATATCACTTACCACCTGGAACACCCACTCTAGATTGTTGTTAGAATGTAATCCAACACGTACGGTAGTGCTAACGTATTATTAACCAAAGTTATGTTAGCTCCCCTGGCTCTTTACTTTAGCACCTACTCTTGCATTAAAATGGTACAACGTTACGCTTGGCACAGTGCCAAAAGGTACAATCCCGTCACAGGTTCTATTTAGCTGTGCCCGGCACATGACCATCCTTAAATAGACGTGTAGATTTTGGGCCCCCTGTTGCAAAATGGCTAGAAAAAAAGAAAAGAAAATAGCAGATCTACAAGCTCACAACCTTGTGAGTTTGTAGATCTGCTATTTTTCTTTTTTATATATATTGTTTTTTGGAAAAGTTTTTGAATATTTTTGGAAATATTTGAAAAATGTTGACAATAACGAGATGCCCAAAACAGGGACGCCAGGTTGAAGGTGGTTAAACTGGCACAATAATCCCTTTCCCCTCATGTCCAATTGGCCCCTCAATCACTGCCTGGCGGCCCCCACTTTGAAAATCTGTGGTGTAGTAGACTAAGCCAGTCATTGCACTGACAGCTCATGGTTCTATCCTGGCTCCAATCACTGCTCTAGCAACACAACACAACACAACACAACACAACACAACCGACTGTAGCTTTCTGCCTCTTGCCAAGGTTAGTATCCCCTCATCCTCTGTGCTTCCATCGCTCTCCTTAATGGCTTATTTGACGATAATTAACCCTGAATCCTACAGAGACAGGCCAGTGAGAGATTGATGGCCTAGTCGCCCTGCAACACCTGTTCTGGTACACTTCTCACAGCTACCAAACCATGGCCAAATATGACCGCCCTGGAGCCCCGTGTGCTAATGTCAAAGACAAACACGGGTCCTCCCCAGTGGCCTGGGTGTTCTGTACGGGACAACACGGCGACCACAACCCCTGCTTATGGTCATTATTCCATCCAAGTCAGGCTGCTAAATGGGCATCTTGCAGTCGCCTTTGTCCCAATTATCTACCCAGTCCCTTAAAAAGTCCCATTCAATCCCATTCGTCTGTAGGCACACTCATCTCCATGTACGCATGCTGGCCGTCATTTCTCTGCCTAGCTCTTTCCTCTTTCAAGCCATTTAGGGAGGGCAATAAGTGCACTTGTGGGAATGGATATGCTACAAAATTATCTTGCAGCATATGGAAATGTAATGTGGGAGTGGAAGTGAGATAGTGAATGTCCTTATCTGTCTATGTATTTTCCATGGTTGTTAGTGAACGTATACTACTTGTACTTACTTGTACAACTGTTTTGTCCAAGCATCAATAATGTAAGAATATTACAGGATGTTAAGTGTAGGATATGCTGCACTTGAGAAGTAATTTTTTGAATATTTTTTTAAATATTTGGAAAATGTTTAATTGGAACTGAACTGAGTGTAGTGGTGCTGTTGCAGCAGTTGAAAGCTGGTATTTCACTCGAGGGAAATGAAGAAATTCACTGAAATTCAGGCACAGGTGGGAGTAAAACTCCTCTTTATTGAACAATATGGAATGTTTCAGAACACAAACATGGAGAGTCAGTCTCCTCCGAGGGTAGTTTTAGAAACTACAGGTTCACGGCCCTCACATCTAGAGATCGGGTCGCTCACACCTTCGCTCACACCTTCGCTCACACCTTCGCCGCACCACCGATCTGACCAATATGCCCATATATGAAGATCTCTGTATCTGTCAGTCCTTATCCCTTCGCTGATGTCATCAGTGTATATATGGACATGCCCCCTTTTGTGCCCATATATGGAGCTTTGTTTGTGCCTGATGCCATGACGACACATTGAGGTTAGACAACACACTTCATATTTGGGCATAGCTGCATTGGGAACTCCTTATATGGTTATGGCTGAGGCCACCGGCCAGCCGGCCAGCTGGCCAGCCGGTCATCCATTAAGCAATTTTAATATATAAGATACTGTAATTAGACAGGGATAAAGGTGATTAAACTCTTTGCAAACATATGTTGATCACAAACAAACATAAACAAACATTTTCACCACATACTGGTTTGGCTTTAGCAGTTGTAATATACAGTAAGGTAATAATATAATAGTAATCGACTTTATAAAGTTCACGTTGTATGTGGGTTTGTGGGAGAGAGGGAGAGGTGGGGAGGGAGAATGAGAGGGAGAGAGTGAGAGAGTGTCAATTACCAAAACGTGAACATGCTGATCGACACATTTTCTGCGCAAAACCTTCAGAAATTGTCTAATAAATGTAAGTTGTTTGTCTGTCTGTCTGGGCAGATATGCCAAAATATGGATATAGACTCCCCAAACGCTTTCACAAGTTGGTTCTTCACAACTACATGCTGTTCTGCTGTCATAGACTGGCCTCCTAGTACACTGACAACGGGTGATGTCATAGTACTGATGTCATAGACTGGGCTCCAAGTACTTTGTCTGTTTGTCTTGACATGCCTGATGTCACAGATCCCTAAACTCTCCCAAGATGGTGCGACACATGCAGCTGAGTGCTGTACTGACGTCATTGACAACAGCTACTGATGTCGGACCAATTCCCCCACTGATATACTGACGTCCTAGTTGACTGTTGTTTTAGACTGGCCTCCAATGCTGTGCAATGCCATTTTTGCGTATAGCGGTTATATGCCTAAATAGGTATATAGTGACATACCTATGGGCGTATCGGGTTTGTTTATGGTTATGTCCGAGTCAGAGTGACGTGGCCGTGGTCCACTGGCCTGCCTGCCAGCCGGCCGGTCCTCCCTTAAACCAATTTTAAAGGTTTAATGACATTCAGTTTTACCACACATTAAAAGTCTTTGTCATGGTCCTTCAAACGTGTATAGAAAGTTTTAACAAAACATTCCACTCCATTGATCCATGGCAGGTGTTTTTCTCTCACATTTCTAAAGCCTTTTCAACTGCAATGAAAAAAGAAATCTTTGCCTGCGGGTGTCGCTGGTGAGGGATTTTGCCTGTCAATCATCGCCTCTGCTCCGCCCCCCCCCCAAAGGAAAGGATAGGGGAGGGGAGGGGCGAGGAGGAGAGTGGGCGGGATTAATCGGCTGTGACCTCACTGCCGAAGGGCCAAGCTCAGATTACTTTTCAGCCTAATTATTCAGAAAACCCCAGACCACAGAAAATCCACTGAATGTTCAAAGTTCAGATTTTTTTAGGTGTAATTGAGGTCATAAAACCCCCCAAAAAACATAAAAATTAAAAAAGTGAAAATGAATGTCATAGAACCTTTAATATATATATATATATATATATATTTTATATATATATATAAAATAAATGTTCAAGAATCAGATCTGCATCAGGCAAATAAAAGTGTCCCAAGGCACGTAGTTGCTGACTCCCACCCTAGAGTGTCTCCCACCACCACAGCCACGAAAATATATGTAGTAACACAATTTGCTCGCTGCATTTTGTTGCCAGTGTTTATCGAACTGTTTTGTGCTGTGGTTGATTACTGCTGTGGAAAAACAGAGCATCATGCCCATGCTGAATGGCATTTCCAGGCCTCACGCATGTGCTTTCCATTACCACAAACAGATGTTTATATTCTTTTCTTTTCCCTTGGTTTTTTCTTTTTTTTACATGAGATCTTCCTGCACCCCCCCCCCACCCCCTTTCCTGAGGATGTAGGTGGGTGCAGTGGTCTTCTTCTCAGTACACTGGGGGTAAAGCGTGGGCCTCAGCTTGTCATGTTTGCTGCAGAGGGGGTTTCGGAGGAAAATATATCGAATGCAGCAAAGTGTTTAATTTTTCATAAACAGAGGAACCACCAAATGCACACACAACTAACAATGTACCCCAAAGCAGATGTACAGCGTTTTTAATTTATGGAGAACTGAGCGAAACAGGCAGATGGACCAAGAGGAGGTGGAGGCATGCTGAGGGACTCCTCTTTTCTCTGTTCTCACCTCACAAACAAGAAAAGCCTGTGAGTGAGTGCCACAACACATGCATCCACACATACTGTACGTACGTACGCACACACCCACGCATGCACGCACAAGCTCATGCATGCACGCACGCACGCACACACACACACACACACACACACACACACACACACACACACACACACACACACACACACACACACACACACACACACACACACACACACACACACACACACACACACACACACACACACACACACACACACATAACCCCCCCCGTACCCACAAGCCTGTTTGACCACCATCACCAACACATGCACCTGCACACCCGCACACGCCCACACATGTGTACACACACACACACACACACACACACACACACACACACACACACACACACACACACACACACACACACACACACACACACCACATACAGGCTTAAATCGTCAGGGTTTGACTGGACTGGTTTGAGAATATCCAGTAATGAACTGCCTCGTTCGCTCTACATGGGAGAGGCTGGTAGCAAGTAGACAGGCCTCATTCTGGTGTGCCATATGTAGGTATGAATATGCATGGAAATCTGTCATACAGGCAACAAGCACAACATACAGTATATATGATGCCATAGGTCACCAGTGTGAGGAGGGAAATTAGCTCTCTGTTGGGCAGTCGGAGACATATAAGTCTGTGTTTGGAGGCGTGGGTGGGCTGTGAAACATGCTAATCTGAAAATGTAGTCCTTGACTCAATCTTGGAGGACAGTGTTGATTGAGACATTTGTCCACCAACTGTATCATCTTTTTTTTTTATTGTACATAGAGAGAATAAACTCAATTCAACTGGTCAGTGATCTTTAAATCATCCACCGGAGATGCCTGATAGATATAAGGCCACAAACAGCTGCACACTAAGTGAAGTATCATCTGTATAGATCAAAACGGTGCCAAAGGTCCCAGCTGGCTTTGTTTTGTTTCCCCCCAATATCTTTTATTGTTTTGTATTATTGGCAAAACCATCTCCCTGGCATTCATTGCTACAGTACTCGACTTGGTTTTGTGTCGAGCGAGATTTAGCCTTCGATAAATTCAATCTCCCCAAACTATACTGTCACTTAATGGTAGCATCAAAATGCTTTCAGAAAACCCCTCTCTCGCGAACTGTGCTTCAGACGAACTAGCACAAACGGTCCCTGGCTTGTTAACTATTTATCTGCGGTGACATTAGACCAGCATTATGTCTCACCAAAACACATGTGTCCCCAGGCATGGCCCCGACTGCCTCACTGTCCCGCAGTCTTTCTGCTGTAAATTCCCCACTTAAAATTTCATGATCTCTGCTCTGCAGGATACCACTTCCATCATGAAAGAGTTCTCAAACCTAATAACCGTTACTACTCTGGCGGAGCCATCAAAAACCTATTTGTTTCAACAAAAGCCCTCTCCCCCATGCAATGCCGCCGGGTAATAATGCCGGATAGGGTTTAAGGGCAATGAATTGTGGAATTATCATTTTCTACTCTCTCTGCCTCTATCTTTCTTTCCCTCTCTCTCCCTCTCCCTTTATTTCTGTCTCTCTCTCTCTCTCTCTCTCTCTCTCTCTCTCTCTCTCTCTCTCATTCAAGATCATTATATTAAACACTTAATTATTCATTGGTAATGCCTGTCATGGTGAAATATTGTCCTCTGCCAATCTGAATGCATCATACTTCCTGGGCCTGCCTCTCTTAGCGAGGTTAATGGCAGAGCCCTCACTTGCATTAGCTTGGCTAAATGCGGTGCACCTCATAAGTCAAAGTTCCCTAAGTGAGTGGAGAAGTCATCACCTCAAAGCTCTCTCTTTTCTCTCTTTCTCCTTCAGCACAGGGGGTCATTGAGATCATCTGCAACACAGGGATCGGCACTGTGAACTTGATGTCTTACACATCAAGCACACCAAGGTCCACTTCGGATCTTTACTGTTTTATGTCTAACCGCATGAACCCTAGCATCCCTGTTCTGGTCATGTCATAATAGGTGAACATTCAGCAAAAATAGATGAAAAAAAGCTGATTTACAAGTTTAAAGTGCATCGCGTCTGCTAGACCAGTACCGTCTGATCGGGCTGGGCCATCAGGGCTTTTAGAGGACCCGGCATGGGACCGGCATGCATCGATGGTCTCTATAGGTTACTGAGTGTCATAACTAAATTATGAGAATGACATTACTCATTCCTTGCTACATGTTCAATTTGGACAGACACAAACGGTATTAAACTGATTATGGAGGAAAGTGGTGACAAGGATCTCTCAGGTTTGATGGTGAGATGCATGGGACCGTCCTGCTGTTAATACACTCTGGCATGTAATATTTCCTCAGCAAATATGCAATGCTAACAAAAATGATAGTTTTGTGCACTTAAGCAAATTGCATGTTGATTACATCTCCCAGATATTGCTGAAATGAAATTCACTTTATCACTGGTTAACAGGGTATTACACATAATATGAAACCCTTCCGGAATAAAAAATGCGTGCATTTAGGTGCGTGCCAATAACGGAAAACGCTGACACGTGGGTAAACATTCCACCAGCATCGCAGCTTTTTTCCGGGGCAAATAAAATGAATACCAAAAACAATTAATTTACTTTGAAGGAAGGTCAATCTGTTTTAACCCGGGCTGAACGAAGTGACAGAGAAAAGGGGGCAAAGGGATACAGGAGATTAATACCTTGTCTTAAAAGCCAATATGGATCATTATTTTACAGACTTCTATTACCTGGTTAAACATGTATGACTTCATGTCAGCACATTATTAAAGGTGCCAGCGAAAAAATGCTCCCTTTCTGGCCTAATGCTTGCATCACCACCGGGGCATCTGGTAAAGATTGTGAAGGGGGGAAAATAAAGGAGCCATTGGAGAGGCTTGCAGTCTGTCTCAGCGAAACATGTGCTTTCTCAAAGGTTTCACATTGAATACAATGTGCTTACATCTGTGTCTGTGTCTGAATCGACAGAAAACGTATAAATCACTCATGTGCGTGCACTGTTAATTTCCTCCTAACACTTAACTTTTCTCTCCCTTTTGCGGTAATCTCAGGAGAATATTTGTTTTTGGTACATTTGGGACCCACTGCACAAATATTATTTAAAAGTATTATTGGACATGTGCAGTTGGAGCTCATGTCTCCCCAAATCAGTTCTCTTACTCGGTGTCCAAGTATCACTTTCACACTGAACTTCAGATGCTTGTTAAAATAGCGTATGAGAGAGAGAGAGAGAGAGAGAGAGCCAAAGCGTGAGAGAGAATCTCTCCTGAGGCTCACAAAAATACCATGGCCCGCTCCTGTAAATCATTTGTTTGTTATTAGTTAATGACTCCTGAAGTCCAACGGCACATTTGGGTGATGAAATCTCTGACCTTCACTTCACAGTTGACTCTCCTCACTGTAGAGCTCATTAGTGAACCATCTAATCTCATTAGACGATGCAGGGATAAGACGGCGCTGTGACAAAACAACCAGCCTACCACTCTCTCTCTCTCTCCCTCTCTCTCTCTCTCTCTCTCTCACTCTTTCTTTTTCTATCTCACAATCTTCCTCACTCTCTATCTCTCGTTCCCCTCTACCTTTCTCTTTTTCTGCATATTTCTATCTTTATTCTTTATTCCTCTCTCCCACTCGCTCTTTCTCTCTGTCTTTGGTGTGGACGGAGAGCAGAAACAGGTGTGGGTGTGGGCGTAGCAGTCTGGGACGGGCGGATTGCTCGCTAGCCCTTTCCCTCTAATTGGAAAGGATGCCAGTATGTTCACTGCATCCTCTGCCTTTCATAACAGTTGGTGTTTGGCAAGAGGCTTTTCATGTTGATTTTAGCTGATGGTTGCTACTCATTGTGTCTGTGTCAAAAGAAGCGCGTTCACATCCTTAGGTGAACTGAAAATGTATATCCTTGTGGAAGTGCATGCCAACAGTTCTAAGACACAATATGGTGCAAGAATCACTTTTGAAACTTTCTGCAACATCCTCCAGACATTGATTTAGCCTGCATTTTTTTGTAACTGTTTATGAGAAACTTCTGCAGGTACAGCACACAGTACGTAGGCCCCAGGCCTTAAATGGTAAAACAAACAAAAAATAGATGATCCACTTTTTGCCAGCTGCAACACATTATTGTTAAGACTTAATTCATTTTACACCCTTTATCTTGTTCAGTCCCATCATATGTCAGCTTTATTACACAGTATAATCTCATCCCAGCCTTAATGAGTTCATCCCTGATACACCTTATTGATATCATTAATTCTTATCTGGCATACCTCGTCTTCCAACTTCTATCCATCCATCTGCACACATTCTCCGCAAGGCTGCTATCACAGGTCTTACAGCTCTGTATTTATTGTTGCGGCTTATTTAAATAATCACTGGCATGTCAGAACACATTATGGCCCTCTGTCAAGGTAATAACACATTGTCACCGCTGTTGGGAGGCAATATTAAACCATAGATCAACGTTTAACAATTCATATTGGACTGGATGTGCATGCTCCTGTTCCCATTCCGATTGGCCTTCGGCTACATTAGAATAATTTAATACTCCAAATCATGTGGTGCGAAAAGCTGTTATTGTTATTGCTTTTTGTGAAAAATTGAAAAGAGTATCCGTGAAATGTGTATCATGGACTGCCTGGTTGTCTGAATGTGTGACGTGGGTTTTGAATGTGGCACCAGTTCATGTACAGTACACCTAGTTATACCTAGTGAAAATAGTGGGGGGGGGGATTTAAATGTTTTGAAAATATTTGCCTATCATGACATGCCCAAAATAGGGATTCCAGGGTTATTGTGGTTAAAAACACTGAGAAGTAGAACAATTATGTAAAACAAAAGAATGCCAGCAGTCACTTCCAATATGATTGCGATGTATTCAGTATTTAGAATGTGTTTGTAAAGGTGTTCATGGAAATAGCCTTGTACATTAAGCAGTTCTTCTGATTGTTGTGGGATTGGTAGAAGGAGGGCAGTGTCTTGGGTAATGTTATATTCTGGGTATTTTCAATGGAAAATACAATCTTTGTCATTATAATGCACAAATGGGAGTAGAGAGGCTGAGCCAACATCTATCCTCATTATGCTCACTACGCACGCACGCACGCACGCACGCACGCACGCACGCACGCACGCACGCACGCACGCACGCACGCACGCACGCACGCACGCACACACTCCTTATCCCAGGGGTTCCTAAACTTTACCATGCCAAATACCCTCAAATAGCCGTAGCATCTGGCTGTGGCCCCCCTGTTGCATTATGGTTCTTAATAGAAAATAAAAATAAATAGCTGATCTACATGCTCACAAGACGTCACATCGCTTTGTGCGAGTTTTCCCAATCTGCTATTTTTGAAGATTTTGACAATAATGTCATGCCCAAAATAGCGGCGCTATGTTGAAAGTGGATAAACTGGCATAATAATCTTATGTCTTATCTTTTTTCCTACCCATACTTTATTCTAATTGGCCCCCCTGGCGCCACCTGGTGGCCCCCACTTTGAAAAACGTGAGCCTTATCCTACTGTGCTGTAGCGAGGTAGTGACTGTGCTCAGGGTTCATTGAACCATCAGTTGTAAAATCCCGGCAGCTGATCCTGAGTCAGTGCTAGTTTGGGTGCGAGGCCCGCAGCATTTGCCCCAGGGATCTCCCCATGGATCAGCTGTTGCTAGCTGAGCCAGCAGCTAACAGACCCCTGGGGAGCTCCAGGTGGGTCTGATTAGCTCCCCGTGGAAGAGAAGGGTCAAGGGAAGGTAGCTCAGGTTACCTTGGCAGAGAAGGGAATGAAGAGAAAAGGTGGGGGGAAAAGAAGGAGAAAGCTGTCCGCGGTGGACGGGCAAATGAGCGGTTGCAGGGCAGCAAGTGAGGAAATTAGACACATGTCAGTAGAGGCCTCAGTTTTCCCCGCAATCAGCACGACACCTGGCCTTGTCTTAATTGGTCAGGATACCTCGTCTAATCCCCTGCCCCGTTCTTCTCCCTTCTCCTCAGAGCCTAAAGACACTCTAAGCTCCATTCGTCACTGAGGGGAGTGGACAAAAGCTGGAGATGAAAAAGGGGGCCCTCTCTTTGAGCCCTAATCCAATTAGATAGCTGTTAGAAAACCCTGAGTAGAGTTTCACATCCCTTAAAAGTAGACATGACCTCCGGCGACCTCTGTGACCTTGGAGAATGCCATCTTGTTAGGAGTCGCAGCAGGGACCGACATCACTCTCTCTTGATCTCTCACCGACCAGAGGTGGGTGGGTGGGTGTGTGTGTGTGTGTGTGTGTGTGTGAGAGTGAGAGGATAATGGGCCTGACTGTGCATTACAGTAGCTATCCTACAGCACATGGCATCCCACACAGAAACAGATCAGAGTCGGATGTGTCTCTCCTGATAGTTCTATAGTGGAACACTGTTTGTTTTCAGTTTAAACTTAATTAACTCTTTTTAATACTCTTATGTAAACACAACGAAAGAAAACAACAAGAGGGCCATGCTAGCATAAAAAAAGAACTTGAACTGTACAACAGGGACCAATCTGATTTATTCATATTTACAGATTCATGATTGCCTCAGGTGATAACATTGCCTGTAAATACATGAATATGTATTATTGCTGTGCTTAATACATTTCTCACACTTTTTACCCCTTCTTACTTAAAAGAGAAACCTTTAAGGCATTGCACTGAAGGAGTCAACATGTTCCATTCTTGTTTGAGAGAGCAGTTCTAGAACCACCATTAACTTGTTGTGGTGTGCCAGGCCAGAGTGGCTTGGCCCTAGAGAGACCCCCTAAATGTTTGCTAAAGGGGGGCACCCGACTGGGCCTCGTAATGCCCCATAATGTCCCTGCATAGTGATCAAACAATGAAATTTAATCAGTGGCCTCCAGTCTACTTCCCATAAAAATGTGTTCTCTAATATAAAGTTCATTTCTATGAATATTAAAGCAGCGTATCATCTTTTGAATATTTCATTTGTTCTCCACCTTAAATAATGCAAAATGAGGAATAGAACATTTCCCCCTCTCTTATAGATGTGGACTTTTTTCATTGTTGTATATATCACATATTGAATTACAAGCCACACGATCTGTAATATATAGGTGTGGTTAAGAAACACGGTGTGATAGCTACAGGATTATACCATGGCTTGTGGCCATTTGAAAATCGGTGAGTGAAGGCTTCAAGCCATGTTGCGCCAGGGACCTGAGCTCTCTGTTCATTGGAGTTAGGTACTGTGGTATGGTAGACTAATCCCTGTTTTTTACAGTAGGTAGCACACATTGTCACACACTGAAAATAACAGATCTACAAGTTTTGAGCTTGTAGATCTGCCAATTCTGGTGCACAAAACTGGCGAGCGACTAAGTATAAATCAGGCTTAAGTAATACATTACAGTAGACATTCAGTTATTTCTGCCATGTGGAAGGTAAGTTCAATACATTTAGATAGTGTTGTAAGCTCTGTAAGTGCTCTGTATACAGAGTTAAATACTTACCTAGAATAATTATCTGCCACTGTAAGGATGCAAATGGAGTGTGTAGACATGGCAACCCTGTTGGAGGCAGCCTTGAAGCTGTCTACTGCCTTTTGTTTCCATCTCCTCTCAGCCATGTTATAATTGTATTGTCCCCATCATTTTTGTTATTAGCCTCTCTCTTGCGCTCGCTCTCTCTCTCCCTTCTTTGAATGTCTTTGTACGGCACAATCATCAAGGTGATAATTGCATTGCCATCTCACAATAAGAGACACCGTTAATTATTTCAGCATTAGACAGTGGTTATGCAGGCAATTAACGCTTGACTTCACCATTATATACTTTGTTTGATTGCTTTTTATCAGCGGGATGCAACGGCGCTGTTTGTTATTGACAAGAGAAGAGCTGCGGTTCCATACAAATGATAAACAATGTGGCGTCCATTCGCATACAAAAGTAGCATGTTGCGCGAAAAATGCTTTTAACCTCACAAACAGCCGACACATGGAAGTGGTTGCACGGAAACGTGTGGACACTTGGAGGCGAGCCGTCAAGCCAGGGAATGCGGTTCGGGTCAGCGTGTGTGCTTTTGAACGCTTTGGATGCCTGCTCCTCCAATCTCCTCCCTTTCAACTCACAAAGTCATTATCCAGTTGAGATTGGTGTGTACTGTTGACACCTTTCTTTGAACATGTGTTCCTTACTCACACTCAGTACGCATGCATTGCAACACGTCTGATGTGGAGAGAGGAGGTGTTTATGCTCTTTGTACCTGACCATTAGCTGCCATGAGTACCTCTGAGAATAGTGATCTCAACCAGCATTGTATACCCAGCAGTCTGAGGCACACCGAAAGTAAGTCACTAATAGGTGACACTATATTTTATATGCTGCTTTAAAATTCAATTCAGCCCTAATTACTTTGTGCTATACACCTGGCACTCGCCTCCACTACCACATTCCTCTGTCTTTAAAGTCTTGGCCCGGGCTTCAAAGCTGCCTTGGTTTTGATGGTATTCTGGCATTAAGTCTGTGTTGGCTGCAACTTAAATGGGATTAGATTTTACACATTAGGCACAGGCACATAAAAAAAGACCTGGTGCTCTTGATCTCGGCACAACAGGATATTATCAGTATTTTTCAATGTCAAAACTTAACACTGTACTTTTTTATTGGGAACACGTTGAGGGAAACGGCAAAACAAAAAAGGGAGTTGTGCTGTGAAAAGTGTTTTCCAAGTGCACTGTATGTGCGTCATTCATATTTATTTCCTCCCTGTTTGTGCACCTTCTGCGAGTATACTTATGAGACATTAGAGACCTTTTAGGCAAAAGGCATTTTTACATGTTAGATGTGATGCTACAGTATGTGTGCAGTGAACTACTGTATATCAGTATATCACTTTGGCACCTCCCTTTTAACAGACTGTCACAGCGACAAGTCAAGTGTAGCACAAGTGTACCACTTTGGACTGAACCGTAGCTGTACTTAGTTTCCTTGCCAATGTTATTACAAGCCAAATTGCGTTCAGATATTGCTAGTCAGCGCACCAGATGCTGAATTCAATAAAAACACTTTTCATGACACCTGATGGTAGAGGCAGACCAGACAAGTAGAAGGGTAGAAGCCAGCATTCTAATGAAAATCAAATCAATACACGCTGTTCACAGATGTGCATTTACATTGTTTACTAACTGCCAATTCATTACCTATTCTGTTCTTATTTATTGTCCTATAAATACCAATCTGAGCTGGTATTTGGCTGTAATATTGATCCATGGTGAGGCTGAAACAGCACTATACAGACGCCAGTTGAAATACTCAATCCACATTAATGAGTAACATAACTTTTTTAGCTTAGTTATCCCTGTAGGTTGACACAGAATGGCTGCACCTAAACAAACTGACCCAAGAAAAAATATGTATTTTTCTGATGATAGTTGAATAAACAGGAATAATTAGGTCCGTGCCACAATGTCACAAAGACTTGCAAACAGAAGAGAGGACTGTCAGCTTCGGCAGCGGAGAATCGGTTCCTCCGTCCTTTCATTCAGACCAAACCAGCTTCACCATTCATTCAAACCGTTGAACATTCATGTCTTTGCTTTTCTTCGCAGTCTCTCTACTTTCGGGAGAGACTGTGTCGTAACCTGCCTCTGGAAAAGCCGTATGAAAGACTGTGCTCTGACTGTGACCAACTCTGTTGAGACCTTTGATTTCGCAGTTGTGATTATGTAGCTTTTGAATTTGTGTTGATTGTTTTGTTTTGTTTAGCTTATATTAGTTGGATTTATTAGATAAGGTTTTCCTATTTGTACAGATTGTGCAACAGATTCGTAATTCAATTTTTATTTGTAATAAATATATGTTCAGTAAATACAAAAATAAAATAAAACACTTGCAAAAAAAAATAAAAAATTCAGGTATCAGAGACACAGGTGACCACATTATCTTTTCCCTTTATTTATAGATTGATAATCTTTATAGACAATATACACATGGTAATCTCCTTGGATGCATGTATTGATTGTCATAGGTTGTGGTCACATGACATTGTAGCGCGCATGACCACAAAATATCCCTGGTTTAAAAACAACACAGGAATGACCTCTATAAAGGAAACTTTACCACTGTCACACTGTTTCAGTGTCACACAAGTTACACGCAATACACATGCGCACCACGTGTGCACGCGCGCACACGCGCGCACACGCACGCACGCACGCACGCACGCACGCACGCACGCACGCACGCACGCACGCACGCACGCACGCACGCACGCACGCACGCACGCACGCACGCACGCACGCACGCACGCACGCACGCACGCACGCACGCACGCACGCACGCACGCACGCACACACACACACACACACACACACACACACACACACACACACACACACACACACACACACACACACACACACACACACACACACACACACACACACACACACACACACACACACACACACACACACCAGTCACTGCCCATGCAGCAGGACATACATCAAGACCACCGCGCGGACATCAAAGATCAAATTACAGCTCCCAGTATGAGACACATTGATAACCCCGATGTCAGTAGGAATCCAATCAAAATCTAAATTGTGCCCCACTAAAACGGCCCCCTTGATTAGTTCTCCAATAAAATCCATTTCCTGCCCTCGTGCCTATTTTAGGCTGTTTATTTCCCCTGTGGTATCGGGCAATAGACCCCCTACCCCCCCACCTCCCCCCAACCCTTCTGGATTCGCGTCTCAGAAGGCCCAGCGCGATGTGTGTCTGTCTGGGGCACTTTACAGGAGCTTGACGGTGCTGTCCGCCCCCCCGACCATGCACGATGATTACACAAGCCCCACCGCGAGCTTTTCCAATATGCACCGCTGGCTCAACCCTTTGTGTCCACCCAGAGCACAACTAAATGGGCAGTACTTTCACAAAATTGTTCTACTTTTTTTTCTTTTTTCTTTTTTTCCTCACAGACCTGAATTGAAGAGCCATCTTGCAGAGAGACAGAGAAAAATGGCAGCAATGTAATACAGATCCAACTAGTCTTTCTATCCCAGGACTTGTGATATGATTCATTCTCCTACAATAAGACTTATCTCCTGAGAAGTAGGCTATCATTGAAGAAAGAGAAAAAAGAGAAGTGAATAGATGTGATATCTAGGCCTCTGTGTTGCTCTACACTGTAATTACATGGTTTTACAGTATGTGAAATCAATCGTGGGACTTAGATATTTCGATGTAAAACATTTTCATTTATTAATTTTCTATTAATTTAGTCATGAAACAAATTGTTCTGAGAACATAGAAACAATTGAGGATTTGCTCATCGGAGCAGTCTGCTTTAATTGGAGTATAAGCGAGCAGTATGAATTCCAGTGCAGAATTATCCAGTATTGGTGGTTGATCTATATGAATATCATAAAACATATTTTTTTTTTTAAATTATGGTTGATACTCCCAAATGCTCTGTTATAGTATCAATTGTTTGATTAAGTCATGTATACATTGCCTTAAGTGTTAAATACTTCCCTAGAATTAGGTCATTTAACTAAAACGTACCTGTGTTGTCTGCCTAGCAATACAGGATGAACTCTCTTAATATTGACTCTTATCTCTTTATTTCAGAGGCAAAAGAAAGGGTTAAATGCCACTAATCCTCGATCTTCAACAGGGAGTGATTTATCATTGGACTTGACAATAGCTAGGTTGTTTACCCACAGATCCGCCTATTTAGATATATATCCAATAGCCTGGTTTGAATTCAATCTCCTTCTGTCCAATGGAGGAGTGTGACAACTTGACAAGTTGAAGTGCGGACGTAATTGTCTGTCACGCATATAAAGTTTACTAAAATGGAAATGGAGCATCCTGGGATGTTTTACAGCAGAATTACCTAATTTACTGTATTGACATTATTGACCCCTGTTGAGGCAGGAGAAGGGGATTCTGGTGACCTCAGCCAGTAAACACATTGGGGGAAATCAATAGTATGGAGTCAGAGTTCACTCGGCTCCCTAGCCAGGTTGATTGCGGAATGAACTCCATTAAAAGTTTCCAGGGCCCAAAAGTCAAACATTATTTGGTTCGGATGTCAGAAGGCGTCGACGGGAAAACCCAAAGACGTGTTGATGGTAATGGAGTTTGTCTTTTGGGCTTTAATTGCAGGTGCGCCCGAGCCAATAACTCAGAGAGGTCCGTCACGTGTGGGTGGGAATCTAGTAACGAGAGCGAGCGCTTGCGAGATTAAAGTCAAAGCAGCGGGCTTCGGTAAATAAACGCCGTCCAGTTCAACAATCTGCAGGCTGGCGACACCTTCTTTTTGCTTTAAAAATTGTCATTGACAGCTGCCTTCCTAGATCTGCACCCACTTCACTATAGTGCAGCACAACCCTCCAGCTTATTATACACAGTAAAATCCTTAATGTTGATTTAACTCCAAAGAGTGTGAAAATGGAACCGATATTTGCACACTCTTCAGAGTACAATTAACATTGAGGATTTTACTACGTTCCTGCATCACCCTCAACAAAAGTTTTGTATATGGCAACTGTGTGTGTGTGGGTGGGTGGGTGGGTGGGTGTGGGTGTGTGTGTGTGGTATTTCCTCATTCACCAGGTTTTCGATGTCTACACTGTAGTAAAAATACTCTCAGAACCCCACCTTTCCAATCAATGGAAATATGTGAACATGTGAATAAAGGTTTCTCTGCCTGCATGGTGGATATGTTAAATCTTCTGGTCAAAAGGTGGATTTTACACAAAAGGTGGGGTTCTGAGAGTTTTTCTACCACGGAGAATAGGCTTTCAACACCTTAAAGCCGCCTTTGTTTCGGTGAGTAGCGAAATTATATTCGTAAAATTATCAGTATAGACATCGGTAGACATCGAAAACTTGATCAATGAGGAAATACATAGTCACTGGCATAGCATTAGAGAGAACTCACTAACGCTATGGACCAGAGTTGGGGGGGGGGACACCTGCCACAGTCATTGCTCTAATTGTCCGTTCTGTCCCGTGAATGAAGGGCACGCAGAATGAAATTAAGCACTTGAGTTGCCACTACAGTGTTGATTTGATTCAGCAGTCAGACAGGGGAGGTGTACAGTAATTGCGTTCGCAAATTGCTCCCCCCCCCCCCGCCACCCCCCCCATGCCTGATGAAAGCAGCATTCTGGAGCGATTCCCCTTCTGCTGCAGCCTGCCACTGCATGTGTTCTGTACCCTTTCTCTTTTCTCCTCTTCACCTCCACCAGCCACAGTTCCACACTCCTCTCATCACTCACCTGTCCCTCTCTCACACCCTCCTGACCTCCCTCCATCCCCTCCACAATCCCTCCGTCCCTCTGTCTCCGGGCCAGGACTTCACTTTACCCCTCTATTTTACGGAGATAAAGCCGTAATGGCTGTCTTTGTGCTGCTGACGGCCACTCAGCCATGGCGGTCCAGTCAACACAGAAATCTTTCTTTTCTCCTATTTATCCCCTTTATCGCAAGTTCGCTTCAATTAGCGCAGCCCGCAGCTGTTTGATGAATGCCCTCCGCGACCTTCAGTGTGCTCGCCTCCGTTCAATGCTTCAACTAGAGGTTTGCCTTAGACTGTGCGTCCGTGTGTTGTGTGTGTGTGTGTGTGAGTGTGTTTGCTAGGGGTTGTCAGGATTCAGTGGGACGGGTGTTCGGGGGGGTGACAGGTTTTGTTTACTGACTGATAAATGGGTGTAATGGTAGCAGATAAAGGTTTGGAAAGGGGTGGGCTTGAGTCTGGGGTTGGAGTTGGGTAGAGGAGGGGAGGGGCATTTATACACTTCCCCCAGCTGTCCAATGTGGTGACACAACCACACCTCTCTCTCTCCCTCTCTCTCTAGCCCCATCCTTTAACCCCCCCCCCCCCCCCCTCCCCCCCCCCCTCGCACCCCTCATCCCTCCCTGCTTCTCTGTGTAGACGGATATTTTTATTCCTTGGCACCCCGTTGTAGATAGCCCATTGGGCTCCTGTCTGCTGGGGCAGCTGGCTGGGGGTTGGGAAGGGTTGAAGGATAAGAAGATTCAATCGGGCGTTGCAAATCAACTTTTCCACCGGCATCCTGGGAAGACCTGATAATACAGGTTTCTAATATCTGACCTGTCTGACAACGATTGAGAGAGAGAGAGAGAGAGAGAGAGAGAGAGGGAAGGAAGGAGAGAGAGAGGGAGAGGGAGAGAGAGAGAGTGTGTGAGGGATGGGTGGTGGATAATAGAAGGAAGAGAGGAGACGAAAAGAGAAAGGCAGAGAAAGCAATAAACACATTGATTTGATGCGGCTAATAGTCCTGCAATTGATGAGTGCCTTTGGACGAAAAATGAAAGGCTGGGCGATGGAGCAAAAATAAATTGGGCCTCATTTTGTGTTTGGGTCCTGTCGTTACTTGGACACATATCAGAGATGTTCGGTAGACAGGGTGATGGCTAGGTTTCCCTGTTTGTGTCCGTCCACCTGTCAGCTTTTATCCCACTCCAGTCTGAAGACTGTTATCACTGGCTTTTGAAAACATCCAAATGGATACGGTGCTATCTGCTATATTATGAATCAAACTCACGCAAGTTACCCACTTTAACCCTGGCATCGTTATTTTACAATTTACGGATGGAAATTAGGTTCTATTTACGTGAAATAATGTGTATTGATTGAAATGTTCATTAATATGCACTGTCTTGAAATTAATTAAAGTAAAGTATTTTCGGCATTATTTTTTTTAATCTTTCAAAAATAACAAAACAGCTGATCTACAAGCTCACAACACGTCGAGATGCGATACCTTGTACATTGACGATTTTTTCTATTCGCTGTATGAAGAAGTATATAGGGCTCAAGTGGTTTTAAGAGAACATTTTAAGAAAAAAGTGAAAAGTGAAAGCACAGCAGATTGCAATGCAACATACATTACCTTGAACAGGACAGCATGGATGTACAGTACATATTGTGTATTACCGTATGTTCTCCGGGGACCCCCAGGGGTCCTTGGGGGGGAGGGGGGGGTACCAGCCTACCAGGGGGTCCCCAGCTAAATCAGTTAACACATTGAATGCCAAAAACGGTCCGGACCGTTTTTGAGGGTCCAAACGAGAAGTGCCGAAAACGGTCCGGACCGTTTTTGACCCAATTCTATTTTTATACATGTGGGCCACGTGGGGCGCTAAAACGAAACTTTGACATCACCCAAAGAGTTTCTGAGAAGAAGAGGCTGGATCTGGCTCCATGTCAAAAATCCTTCCGGTCGGCGTTTTCAATGTTATCTCCTTGATTAAAAGCTTAATATCTCCATTTCTTTTTAATGTGGTGGAAACGAGCCGTTTTCGATCGGCGATCACGCTGCAATGGAGGGTCGCGTTGGAAATATTATTGTTCCAGGCGTTAGTCGGGACCCTCCGCCGTCTCGCACGCACGCTTTGTTTACATGCATTTCCGCGTCGGGGCTTCTCACAGCACGAAATGTATAACGCAAGTGGATGGAAGAAATGCTGGCACTCAACGTATAATATTTTAATAAACCTCTGGCACCCAATGTGTTAATATAGCGTCACAATCATTTTAACCACTTTAACCATATTTTATACTTTGGCTATTCAAAAATAGCAGATACACAAGCTCATAGCGCGGCACCAAGTGCAGCACTATGAGCTTGTAGATCTGCTATTTTTGAAAAATCCCTGGCACAAAATATTCTTTGAGATGGGGGTCCGCAGCCAAATTAAATATTATTTTGGGGGTCCTTGACATTAAAAAGAGAAACACTGCTCTAAATACTTCAAACTACCAAAATACCACCTTGACTATTTTAAAGGCTTCACATCTCTATGATGGTAAAGTATTGTGGCAAAACCTCACAACTCAAATAAAAAATAAGACAATCAAAAAATCAATAAACAGCGTTTTTCGAGGCCAAGACTAGATATTTTTGGACTTCTGACAAGTTGTAATTGACAAGCGCCGGTGCTGTGTGAGGTCTTCTAGCATAGCAGTGCCCAGACCTGCACAGACAGTGTGCGGCCCCACTGTGTCTGTCCATCCTGAGCTCAGTGTGACAGTGCAGACACTGCCGTTCTGACCTTTCCCCATTCTACCGGCTACCGAGGAGCCAATACCACCGCTAACGAGACACTGACATGGTGTGACAGCCGGGGGTGCCGTGCAATTATTCCACAGAGAACAGCATGTTGGTGTTTGTGTGTGTGTGTGTGTGTGTGTGTGTGAGAGAGAGAGAGAGAGAGAGAGAGACCTAGGCAGCGAATGCACGTGCCTACTTCAGTTCCCTGTGAAGTTGGCCAGGCTGTATTCTTCTTATTAATGATTGATGTGTCCGATCCTCAGTAGAACTACCTGGTCAGACCCCGACACGGGGGAGTTTCATCTACACAAACCCAGTCACCCAGAATGCCTTCTGCATTCTGTTAGGGGTTCTGATCTCAGAATAACCTGGCCCTGTCTGCTCTCGGGATTCCCTGATATGACCCATTTATTGACTTTATCGTCAGCTGCGCTGTTTGAAGCCAGAGTTTTGACCGTAAGCTATTTTTTTCCTCCACACTATTGAAAAATATGCCCATACCTGGAGGAGAATAATAGAGATGCTCACAGTATCCCTATATTGTAGATATACAGCCTATTCAATTCAATAGGATCTGAAGGGTTGGACTGGGCTGTATTCACTCTCATTCTATAGACTGATTTATATTCTGTTGCAGATTTCGTTGCAAATTGCAGATCTACCAGCTCACGTACAGTACAACTCAGGCTTAGCCATAGCCGTCCCATTCTGGAGAAGCATGTTGTGCTTTGCCTTGTTTAACCGACAGAAGATGATCTCATTAATAGATGATTAGATTCATCCTTACCTGATGAACAACATTAATTAACAGGAGGAGTTACTCATCCAGGGCAGGAGTGTTGTTCTTCTGGAACATTCCAGATGAGGTGACTTTGAACAGAAAATGGCTATGGTTAATCAATTAAGTCCTCAAGTCAATAAATTAAAGTGATGGGAAACAATGAGAACTACATACAGTAATGCCACCTCCCACTCATGACTTTGACAAATTGATGGAGTGATTAAATCCAAGAGCTATGGGAAAAAAAGAAAAAGAAAAATCACACTATACAATGCCGTTAATGTTTATTAGAATTGTCTGACTTGGGGTGTCTGGTGGCTCAGCTAGTTGGTGCATAGACCTCTCTCTACAAAGCGGGGACACGTGTAAGATAAATCCAAAACATGGATGCGCTGAGACGAGCTGTCTGTTGCTCATTCTCACCTCTCAGGTCATCGCTCCATCAGCTGAAATTCTATACTGGCTACAAGTTGCCCATAGTTATTACATCAAAGCAAGTGCATAGAGTATTACAATAATCCGTGTGTGTGGGGAGGGGGGTTGATGCCGAGCATCAAACGTGGAGGAAACGGCAATAGGGAAGTGGGGTCAGGACCTCGCACGGCAGCCTGGATAATAAAGGAGGGATTTGTGCTGCAGAATAAAGGAGGGAGAGGTGGAGGACTTGCAGTAGAAGACATCTGAACAACATCTCACAGCCAGGGAGCAAGTCAACGTCAAATATGCTGGAGAACAAAGAAACAACATGAAAAATTACTTTTAGAAAATATCAACGTTAAACCCCTTACATCCCTTCAAGTTTTCTTTTCTTTTTTTTAAGAATTTGTAATCAAATATGTGATAAAAAAGACATTGGTGTTGGTGTTGCTCTGCCCCCAACCCCCATCGGTTGTGAAAAAAATAAATAAAAAATAAATATATATACAATTATTTAGTCAGGGTCATGGTCTACCATTGTCTGCTATGCGCTGCTGCATATCTGCTCATTTGTTTTTATCGTTTTGGAGAAGAGTACAGTATAACCTAGAATCATCTTTTCACTAAGGCCTGTCTCACACACTTTAATCTCACATGCTTTGTGAATTAACATCACCACTTCAACCAAATAGTTAGACAATCTTTGTTAGGAATATGTGCCAACCACCTCCTAGGGCATGAATCAAATGAATGCGAGGGAGCTGTGATTTCTTTGTTGCAAAGGCCACTTGGCTCGGATATACATCCACGGCTGAGCTTACTGCAATGCCTCAGAGGACCTAGTGCTAGGCGTTTTTATTGATCTCTCTGTGTAAAGTTTCTGCAGACTGATTGCATGTATAAAGCAGCCATGCGTTTTTAAAGGCAAGCTGGTGTCTTAACTGGAAACCGAAACATTTATCCCCCCTCAGCCCTACATTATTATAGCTCTGGACTAAACAAAAACTCACCTGGCTTATACTGTAGCTGTTCTCATAGTGTAAGACGTTTCTAGTCCTCGATCAAATTCACTGAGAGATCGAGATAATTTGCGGGGGTCTGCTGCTGACGGATGGAAATGTTTGGTTTTGCAGGCTGGAGAGTGTTTTCACGACCGTTGTGGAAGAGAGGTCACTTTGTGTTTTGTCATTTGGAATGCAGCACACCGTGGCCTTGTGATTCCTCCCTCTCCTCTGCCTCGGAGGGCAGTATATTCTTAACAGTGATCCATTGTGCTGCCTATGACAAGAAAATACATATAATGTATTTCTACCGGAGTCTATCAGAGAAATGACTTTGGAAGTGGAGGGAAGAGGAACTAGATCAATACGTTTCAAGCGGGCCGTGAGTGTTTTTGAAACTGAATTTCCACCTTCCTTTGAGTTGTTATGACCTTGATCTCCGAGAAGATATGTCTCGCCGCCTGCTCCCCGGCTTTCCCCACTCCGTGATTATCCTGTACAGCATGAAAGATAACCTGCGTGGTGAGCTCCACTTTTCTTGGCCCCCCTTGCAGAAGCCCTTGCCATTATCTTGCCAATTCGAAAAACAGAACAAAAGATGTCACCATGCGGCCACTGCACACTTTTTTTCCTACGCACACCTCTTATTATTCCCCTGGCTGTCTAAATTGTTCTCGGTGATAATTTAATTTAAATGAAGAAAAGGCAAAGGAGAATATTCTCTTTTTTTGTGCAGTGTTAAGATGCTGTCATTACAAAGTGCTGGTTGTTTTAATTGGACAGGTCTTAAACCATCAAGATTGGAGAGGAGGGGGGCTGTGTGTGAGAGAGAGTTATTAGAAAATTGGGTTATAATTAGTTTACTGCAAATTGCCTGTGTTCTGTAGCTCTCTGCAGCAAAGCTTAGGGGGTGATCTTCAACTTGCACTGTGTGACTCACACCTTCGTACGAGCATATTCTGTTTTCACTCTGGAGTAGAATGACATGCAGGGCCACTAGTCAGACCAAAGGAAATGGGCATGAATGCGTGATGGGATTTCTGCCAAAATAAACATCCAGTGTTGTCCCCAGATGATTGCCCAAAGAGAGGCGCTCGTTCAGGCATCAGCAGACAGAAACACATGTTGTGACGGTTCACGCGGCGTGACTCGATGCATGCAAAAATCAAATGATATGCCACAGCCAGGGAGCCCTCCCAATGAAAACAAAATCAGGGCATTAGCATGTTTCAGCTGTGCCTCAATCAAGGTTGTCTGTGGTCTCCGCTTTTCATATCCCTCTGTGGGATTTGGAGGCAGACCGACCAAAAAAGCCACACCCGGGTGGATATTAGATGTTTTTTTTAGAGAGAACTGTCTCCGCCTGCACAACCTGCTTCTTTCAGCCGGGCTGGTTAGCCAAGCAAAAGGAAACATCAACAATTCCATATGGTCGTGCTGTGCCAAGATAGAGGAAAGAGCATTAGTATCTATCTGTCTGACATAAGCTTTGATGGATGCCTCCCTCATATGGGACTCAAGGTTGATGGACGGGTTGAATACAAAGACGATGCACCTAGTTTTTCAATTTCCCACTGGAAAACTGAAGAAGACGAGAGCTAAAGTATATATACAAATGCAAACCATTGCAATATAATGGCTCTGTCATTGAGTTATTTTGGCCCAAACTCAAATAATTTCAATAGAAATTTCAAAAGATAACAAAACAGAAAAGAGAAAGTTCGAATTGTCTTATGCGTGCTACCAGTGTATGAATTTACTTTCTCTTCCTGTGCGTGCCATTTTCAAGGAACAAATTGGACAGGTTACTCAAGTAATATCAACAATATCAGCACTGTCTGGTGAAGTAGTGATGGCTGGGACCCAAAATGCATTACATTTTCATTATGACCAGAGCAATGTGCCACATATAGTGAGGTGCACTCCTGGTGCACCCCATTTATTCTGAATGAAGAGGTGGCTGCTGCAGTTCAATGACCTCTTATCTGATGGCGTGCCTCTGTCATTGAAGCCATCACAGTGAAAGGATTAAGCCTGGCTTATATCGATATAAGTCCTGAATGGACCTAAACACACACACATACGCTGGCACATTCTCATGTACACTGTGTAGGCGCTGCACACAAACATACATACACATGCCCTGTACACAGTGTCCTTCAGAAAAAAAACTGAGAAAAAAATACGTTGGAAAGGCATATTAGGTCAGAGTGTCTGAGGAGGAAGATATGTTTTCATCATGTGAGCAGATGAGGAAAAAGGGAAAGTCGATAGAATTCTCTCAACTAGATTTTAAACAAATCAGCCTGGGCTGTGGTCCATCCCTGGATGTCAATAGTACAATGACATCACATTAAACGTGCACCACAGAACATTTACATCAGCTGTAGGGAAGGGATTGAGCCTCTGTCTGCTTTGCTGCACTGATGGAAAGCTTAGAGCATTGCCAGTGTACATTGATCACCGTTTGCAAGGGTGTGCTATATGTTTTTTTTAAATTCAATAATATGACTTATTCCCTTGCACAAGACCACGTCGGACACACACTCACTTACTGTATGCCCACACACACACACACTCACACAGGGATATGCATCAAACCACATTCATTCATCTCCGCTGTGTTGCAGAGTTGTTTGAGCTCAAAGAGACTGTTTGTCAATATGCATGGCATTATGTTTGGATTCTATTGGCTTTTCTTTGCAGTACTTGACCCAAATGCCCTCCGTTTTGCTTTATCTTCAGTAAATGTGGAAATATGCTGACGACAAGACTCCGCAATTTCCTTATATCTGACTTGCCATGACTCTTCTGGGGATTTGTTGCAGCAATCAAGCCTGGGTCTGTCTGACAATTAGATCTGATGACCTTCAGATTGTGTGCTTCTCAAGCGCAATGCGACCATCCTTCCAGCGGCGGCACATCAAACATTTATGCACCAGTTCAAACCCTTTGCAGGCAATTATTAAAACGATGAGGGGAAAAAAGGATTTCATATTGAATCGGAAGATATTGATCAATAACAGCAATGCTCGAATGTTTCGCCGTGTTTGTTTTGTTGACGTGGCCTAATAAACGATCTAGGTCATAAAACCCATCATACCCATCCCTTGTTGATCTATCTGTTTCAGCATGCGTGGTCACAGTTGCGTGAAGACCTGCCTTTGAGCCTACAGTACCTGCTTTAATGTTCACTAACGCGGAATTTCATCGGATAGGACCAAATCACTTCCTCCACATGCATAATACATTGTTATGTCTTTACACATCTAGCTCAAGATCAAGAAAATTTACTTATGTAAAAGAAAAAGGGTCGATCCTCCCTGCTGTGTTCCACTGACTATAATCTATTATGTTCTCGTCCTGAAGAGATTCCTCTGCACAAAGGGAATGAATAAGGTGCAAGTCATGTGTAAGAAGTTTAAATCTTAGATTTTGGGGTAATTATATAGGATATGTGGTTGGAGGACCTCTTTACTTTTACAGGTATTATAGTGTGATTAGCATCCCACTGAGCATTTTTCGGGCTATTAGACGTCTAAAATACGTCTAAGGGCTAGGCTAAAACGGGGTTATAATTGGTCTAACAGTGAAAGTTTTTTAGCGGTCTAGGCTTAGCCTAGACGTTGATTAGCTGTTTTTTAAGCGTCTATTTATAGACCGTCTATATTATAGACGTTGAAATGACGTCTATAATATAGACGTCTATATATAGACGCTTAAAAAACAGCTAATCAACGTCTAGGCTAAGCCTAGACCGCTAAAAAACTTTCACTGTTAGACCAATTATAACCCAGTTTTAGACGGAGGTCTAATAGACGACTATGGCTCAGTGGGATAGAGCACCGCAATTTAAAATGAAAGTTCATGCTTTTGTTGTATTATACAGTATGAAATGTGAGTAATAAAGGATTCAAAATGTTAAAATTATAATTTTATTATTAAAACCTTACACTTAGACTCTACACCAACTATCTGTGTAGTAGAGTACCAGTACAGCTCAAATCACGTATCAAAAATGATTACAAATCAAGGTGTTTTAAGTACCCTTTATAGCTTCTACAAAAGTTAAGGGGGAATTCATTTCATTCAGAGTTCCAGAGAACAAAGCACACTTAACCCATTAAGACTGGGAAAGCATCTGTCATTTTAGATTCTAACCACTTTAACCATTATCTTATATTTGGGCTATTCAAAAATAGCAGATCTACAAGCTCATAGCGCGGCACCGTGTGAGCTTGTAGATCTGCTATTTTTTCTGTCGAAAAATCTTGAAAATTTGTGAAAATCTTTGAATGTTGAATGTTTTTTAAAGCGAACATTTTTAACTCAGATCTTTGCTTCTGGGGATTCTACAAATGTCTTCTAAATCCTAACAGGTTTTTGGAAAAAAATTACTTATGTTGCTATAATATCAGTGGTATTCAAACTTTTTTCATGTCAGGGACCCCCAAAATGATATGTATTTGTCCGCGGACCCCCCATCTCAAAATATTTTGTTCCAGGGACCCCCCAGAAGCAAAGATTTGAGTTAAAATTTTATATCATATTCAAAGATTTGCACACATTTTCACGATTTTTTTTCTTCCAAAAATAGCAGATCTACAAGCTCGTAGCGCGGCGCTCGGTGCCGCACTATGAGCTTGTATATCTGCTATTTTTTAATAGCCAAAGAAATCTAAAATGACACAGACGGATGCGTTCCCGGATTGAATGGGTTAACATGAAGTGTGCCTGTGGTGTTCTTGGCTGCAGGACAGTCTTCTCACAGATGAGTCCTGCAGGTCCAGCAGAGGGGGTGATTGGGCTCTGGCCTCCTTGTGGAACAGAGGAGGCACACTTTTTTACAAATCATAGCTGTTGGGCAGAAACATTTATCTCCAGATTTCATTTTTAAATTTTTTATTCTTTAGCTATTTTGGAAACATTTTGAAACGTTTTTTGAAATACATGTTTAACCATTTAAAAGTATCAACAACTACATTTGGATCCATTGGAAAACAGGTTATTTTTTAAATGTCCTCAAAAGTAAAACAAATTTGGACTTAGACGGTTATGCCTTCCAAATGGAGCTTTTAAAGGAGTAGTTCACCCCAAAAATGACTTATTATCTCCGCCAGGCGAAAGGCATGGCGAGAGAGTATGTTTTACCCCCTGTCCGTCCGTACGTCCGTACGGCCGTGTGTGTCCATCTGTCCGTTACCACCAAATCTCCGGCACCGTTGGCCCGGTCGCTGCGAAACTGTGCAGAAACACTCCCTGGATGCCAATTCAGAACCTCTGCCCCAGATTTTTCACATGGGCCTGTTATAGCGCCACCAGGAGGCCGATTTGTGCAAAATCCATTTTTTAAAATTACTCCTACAGATTTTATCCAAACATCATGCAAATTGGTACACAGCATCTCTATAGTCATGTGATCAACACGGATTTGTCCGATTTCCCATATTCCATCCTGATTGGCTAAGGTTGGCTTCCAAAGTTTGCAGGATTGGTCTGTTTTGAACAAAAGGCCTCAAATTATGAACGCAGCTTGCAATTTCCATGAAATTTCACACGCACATTCCCACTAGGCAGAGGAAGAAATTCCACCCTTTTCACAATGGCCTGTTATAGCGCCACCAGCAGGTCTAATTTAGCAAAACACATTTTTGGAACAAAATGCCCCAGTGTGCCGTGAAAGGCCTAGGAATAAATGGCACAACTTTTACATTGGTCTATTATAGCGCCACCAGGAGGCCAGAATAACGTACCTGACCTGGCGGAGACCTGTGCTCCGAGGAGCACTTTTTCTAGTTTTCTATCATTTACACAGTACACACCCCATGAAGCCTTGAATTCATGGATTCATTATTATTTTTGGTCGCATTCCTGAGCCATTCATTTGATGACCGGGTCATCGGTCAATAGGTGACTCAGTTGACTGCAGATGCCCCCGGTTCGGGTCCCCCAGGGGCATACAGTATACTCTTTGAGTCTCCGCCGGTCATCAAATTGTTGGCTTAGGAATGAGACAAAAACTAAAGAAAATAAGTCATTTTTGGGGTGAACTACTCCTTTAAGTATGGGGAAGCGGAGAGTACAGCTTTGTGACTCCGTGGTCAACAGACTGGGGAAGGGCAGAGTATAGCTGTGTGACTCAGTGGTCAACAGACAGGTGCCAACAGTCAAATATACTTTTCCCGTTTAGTTTTCTGTTGGTGATAAAGGACATATCAGAGTTAACAGAGTACATAATATCATTATTGTACATAAACACAGACCATTTTTTCCCGTTAATGGCTTTATGGTTAGATATCACACTTGTTTACATTTTCTCCATAGTCATTAAAATGCTACTGAACTTACGTGAATAATTGAGTCAATGTTGGCTAAACATAATTGCACAGTTAATAAGTCACGGATGTTTGAATTCCATTCGTAGCGTGACTCAGTCTTGTCTCCAGGGTTAGGGTCTCCAGACTATTTTCGGCTAGACTTTTCAAATCGATCAATGCTTTAATATGCATTAAAAAACACAATGATGTAAAAAAATTATAAAACACACAGAATACTGTTCACTGTGTTGGATTATCTATCTCAAGCAACTTTGTAGTCCCTGCAAGATGATTTTCATACTGGATTCCAGTGGCAAATTAAACCACAGAATTCTTTGGAAAATGGTCAGTCAATGGACAGTATGGTGTATGACAGAGATCAGCAGAACACAACAGGCTCTGGAGTTTCATGTCCACTTTAACCACGTGAACCATAATACCTGAGCAGCGGTATTGTCATTTGTCGTATGTAAGATATTATCATGCAGACATATTTGTGTGTGTGAACTTGTTGTTTACTTTCCCATCGTGTTCACTCTACACTGGCGGTGTAAGTCGTGTTGCTCAGTTGGGGAATGACTGTCTGATTGCTAGCTTTACCCCTCTTTCCTCTCCAAATGATACCCATCTCTAAGAGGAATGTATTGACTCAGGCAGAAACTTATGATGTCATAACTAATAACTCAGCACCCTGATTTACCATACATAATTCACTTCAGCAAGGCACTTACTGTCTTGGAATGAATTGGAATACTTAAGCAAACAGATATAAGCCTTGTGGTGTTTAAATAAGTAATACGTCTCCCTTCCCCTGGAGTCCTCACTTCTGAAAAAGAGTGCGATCCAGTATACAAGTTTGATGCACCGCTCACCAGAACAAGTGTTTTATTTTTCATGCTTTTCATGCCATCCATTAGTTCTGTTTTTGAACCAAGTTGACATACTTTGAAAAGGGTTATTCAAACAAGTAGGAAATGAACATTCATTTTAAATCCCCGGTTATGGATGGATACATCAACAGCCTGGAAAGGGCTTTGGGTGTTGTTCAGAGAGCAGGTTTCTTCCTCGGTGAAAAGCTGATAGTATGCCATCGTAACAACTTGTTGGAAAAATGTAAAAGGTTCATAATATAGGAATCAATTAGAAATCAAACCCGTTTCCACATTCTGTGTGTGCATCGGTGCGCGTGTGCGTGGGTGTTTTTTTGGGTGAACATCCTATTAGAGAAGTCTTACCCACTTAACCACCTTATATACTTCGTTAATCATATT